>NW_027457645.1:1722500-1847500 GCF_050624435.1 Tenrec ecaudatus | reverse complement strand
TTCTGAATCTCTGTTGGGTGTCTGACTTAATGTCCTTTTTACAAACACAAACACACAAACACACACACTTCCAGAAAATGTAAAGGGCTTCTGACTTCGGGTCGTTTTTACACACACACACACACACACACACACACGCACACACACACTCACACAACCTTGCAGAATGTCTAGAGTGCTTCTGACTTCGGGTCCTTTTTACACACACACACACACACACACTCACACTCATACACTTGCAGAAACATCTGGAAGAGTCTGGTCTGGAGACTCAGATCCTGAGAATGTGGTGTGGGGGCACCAGGCTCACGTGGCTGAGGATGTTTCGGTGCAGGGTGGAGCCATGCACCACAGAGCTCTCTGTATTCCACAGGCGGATGGTGCTGTCAGAAGAGCAGGTGATAAAGGAGCTCGGGGGCAAGCAGGCCTGTTGACTGTCCTTCACCTCAGGGTAGACCTGGAGGAGCACAAGGACGAGAGGGACCTGGGTCAGACCTTGGCTGCCCACAGAGATGGGACGGGATGAGAGTAGAGAAAAGGTTGGTCAAGACTTAGCCCCAGGCTTTTCCCAGAACAAGCAAGTCATAATGATTAGCTCTTGTCTTTAACAAGTAAAGGAATATACATTAACCAAGCACCTAGTAAGTACTAGGCATTCTAAATCTCCCACTTACATTGTCTCCTTTTCGTAAAAATCAAATGCATCAGGTATGTCATTTCACAATTGCAGAAACTAAGGTTTGGTCAAGTTCAGGAACATGTCCAAAGAGGCAAAGCTCAGACTGCACAGGGCATACTGAAAAACGTCTGAGATGAGTCAGCACTAAAATCCCCTCCCATCCTCAGAGTCAATTAACAGATACGAAGGGACCCAGGGGCACTGCTGGGGGAGCAAGGGTGCTGGAGGAAACAAATTCCACACTTGAGGAACTCCAGCTCCTAATAGTAGCCCAGGAAACACGGTCAGTCTCAGCAGATCTGGCCCACGTACCTCTACACTCCAGAAGCAGGAGGAATGATAGAGAGCTGAATACACCTTGCCCACTTTCTTGAGGTCCTTCACATCCCAGACATAAATACTATGGTCATTGTACACACAAGACAGCCACTGATTTGCAGGATCAAAGGCCAAGGAGATGGTGTCCGGATACTACGCATTGGCCACTCCAGCGAAAAGGCGACTGAGGAAAGACGGGGGCAGGGTGTCCAGGGCAGACAGGGCAAACTAGTGAGTGAGCGCAAATGAAATGGGGCACTCAAGGGAGGAGCAGCAGGTTGGCCAGCAGTCACTGGAGAAAGAACGCAGCAGCTGGCCTGGCATTCCTTGCCATGGGGCTCTCCAAAAGAACACAAGTTATTTCATAGCCCCCAACGTCAGGCAGGGACAGTGTGTGGCCGTGATGCAGCCAAGCAGATGTCAGGCCCTTCTAGACTCACGTCAGAGGACAAGGAAGGACACTGTGCAAGCCACAACCATGGTCATATATCATTTCCTACCAATTGCAGATTTAGTCCCGTCCTGGCCTGAAAGAGAAATTAATATACCCAACTGCAGAACTGCTCTGCTTCCTGACAGCACTGAAACCAGAGCAAAACTTCACTTCCTGCAATCACCCAACCCAAGGCCCGAGGCTACAATAAGCCCCTCCTACCGCAGCTGCAACCCAGGACCACCCTGAGGGAGAAAGGCCTGCTCCATGAGGTTTCCAGTCTCTCTCAGAAACCCTAAGGAACTGCCCGTCTGTCCTAGCTGTGGTCTTTACAGGACAATGCATTACCACACGGCAGACTCAGATTACCACGGTTGCCCACAGTGAGCAAGAAATGCTAAAAGACCCACCTGTGCTTGACTGCATGGGTCTTCCCAGAGGCCTATGTGTGCCCTTCTCTCCTTGCAGCATGCCAAGGATGGCCTGGCACAGAGTGGGGCTCTGACAGGACTCAGGGGCCCACCCACACCGCTCACCTCACCTCTGTGATGGTGGCAATGTCTGTTCCCAGGGCATGGGGCCGGGGCAGCGTGCTGAGGAAGTGCAGGTTGGAGGGGTTGAAAAGACGCACGGTGCTGTCAGCACAGCCACAGAAGATGTAGTCCTGGCTCACCGAGATGCAGTGGGCCACTGTGGTCTGTGAGCACAGAAGCCCCATTCAGCAAGGGCGTCTGCGCACTCCTTCACCCCACCTCAACAGCCATGAGCCAAGAGGCAAGGACAAGTGCAAGGTAGGACAGCTGCCCTGGCCAGAGCCCCTCAATGCCCCTCCCTCTAACAGCAGCTAGCCAGAGGGCCCACAGCCCCACATGCAATTAGGAAGAAGGAGTCAGCAAGCCTTATAAGCCACCTGAGTTTTAGGCAAACACACACTCAGAAAAGGCCGGCCAAGAGAAAGGCAGCAGAGGCAGCGGACAGGGCCAGCACACTTACTGTGATGCTGTCTTTGTGCTGAGCAGAAGAGGAAAGCAGAGGAAGCTGCAGAGACAGAGAGCGCGAGCGAGCAGAGAGGTTCCCAAACACCTTCTTCCGCCTGGGGCCTCCCCCAGCGTGCATGCAGACCCCGCTGCTAACCCCAGGACCCCCGGAGCCTGGAGGTGACAGACGGGAGGGTGCCGACAAAGCATTCACTTACCCTCAGCTCCACCCACTTGTCCAACAGTCTCTGGTCACTGAACTCGCACAGCTGCCCCGAGGATGTGATACAGAAGGTGCTGTCAGCCTTCTTCCCGCAGCCACAGGCTACATCAGTGAACAGGTAGTTCTGCATGTCCCCCAGCAGCCCGGAGCGGCCCAGCAGGGGAAGAGTGGCATTCACCTGTGGAGGCACACCACAGGTGCCACCAACACACCCACCCTGCAGGCTACCCCCTGGAAAGCAGGCCCTGGAGAGAGAGGGAAAAGGCTTCCCTTGCAGATTGACATAGCACCTGGCCCAGCTGAGACTTCCAAAGGGCTTTTGAGCATGCAGAAAGGGGCGCAGGTGGAACAGATCTGGGCAGACCCCACCCTGGTGGCTACTTGCTGCCTCACCGTTGAGGTCTTGCTGTCATCAAGGAACCAGAATTTGATGTGCCGGTTGCCTGCAATGACAAAGTAGCTGCAGTCCTCAGAGAAGGATACTGCTTTCACCCGACTGGTCACCTGGTTGGAAGCCACTACAATGTTTTTCTGGAGAGAAAGTCAAGGGAAATCAAGGCTCTGCTTCTAGGAGCTGAGGGAAAAGAAACTTACACACTGAAGGAGGTTAGACAAGCTGTGAACTTGACCTCTCCTTCTGCCCCTTCTTCAGCATCCTAGATACACAGTTGCTCCTTTCTGCTCAGAGTTCTCTAGAAAGGGACTGAGGCCAGCAGGCGGAAGTGAAGGCCACCTGTCAGCAGTTTCTTGGCTCCCCTCCCGGCCCTGCCTGTCCTGAGGCCAGCAGCCCACTCACCTTCCAGGCCCAGACATTGACGATCATATCATGCTGGTAGCCCACTGAGACAATGTACTTGGCGCTGGGTGAGAAGGCCACACACGACACGCCATCATTATGCTCCTAAAGCTCTGCCACCTGGCTGCGCTCCGACACGTCCCACACCCGCACAGCAGGCATGTGTCCACTCTGCGGGGACGAAGACCCCAAAGTAAAGGCCAGAGGCAGCCAGCTCCCTCCCCATCCAAGGAGGCCTGGCTCTCCCACCCACTGGACAAGAGCTTGCACATAAATGAAGGACACCTAACCTAATGTGCCTGCACATGAATCAAGGACACCCCCGGAGGGAATGTGATCAGTGTTGGGGAACAGGGACTCTCAGGGATGGGCTCCTGGCGTGATTTGGATGGGCAAGAACCACCACTACTGCGGTTGGCTCCCACAGCCTCACAGGGCAAGTCTATGGGAGGGCAGCCCTGTTCCACACTGTGACCAACAGTAGGACTCCAGGATAAGGAATGTTTTAAGGAGGTGTTTTCCAAAATGTGGTTCCCAAATTGGCAGCTTCAGCCTCATCTGGAACTACTTGTTAGCATTGCAAACTGAAGAGAGCCACCCCAGACCTGCTGAGCCCGAGAGCCAGCAGTCTGTACTATGGGGCCACCATAGCACTTCTGATGCAGGCTACAGCCTAAGAACACTGCTCTAGGGCAGACCAAACACCCAAAGTTGACACCAGTACAGAAAGTCAAACTTGGCACCAGTCCTATGCGGGCTGCAGGCTGTCACTCTCTGCTAAGGCCAGGCCACCCCCTCTGCAGTGCCTGAGCTTCCTTCCTCACTCACCTCGCCGGTGAACAGGTACTTGCCATCAGGAGAGAAGGCAAGGGCAGTGATGGTTTTCCTGAAAGGAATGGGGGCAGGCTCAAGAGAGGCACTGGCAGCCTGGCCCAGGTCTGGCCTCTCACAGTCCCCTCTCAAAACAAGGGCAGCAAACCCGCCCTCCTTGTGCTGCTTCCCTTGCAGGCCTGGGGCCCAACAGGGCCCAATGCCACAGAGAAGCAGGTGGCACTCCTCTGGCCGTCCCTGGGAAATGGTGGCACTCCCCAAAGCCCCAGAGCCCATTTACCTGGAGCTGTTGAGGATGTGGTGCTGCTTGTGTTTCCGGGGATTGAAGAGCACAACCACACACCTGGGGAGAGGGAGAGGGGAGCACAGCCTTAGCACCCCACCTCAGTGGCCCAGCCCAGAGGACCCCACGTTGCCAGAGTGCAGCTGGCTCCTGGCAGCACTCTTCTGCCTTTCTCCCCTTCTGTAGCCCCACAGGGTGCAAGGGCCTGTAGGGAGCTCTGCCTGCCCAGTGCTCTGTGCACCAGCACCATCGGACCATGCCCCATAGTGATGGGGTGGCCGGTCTTCCCAGAGCCCTTGTCCCTACCCCAGGGCAGAGGGCAGAGAGAAGGATGCACATGATTTGCGTAAGAACAGGCCTCAGCTGTGCCCTTGTTTACAGACCTCCTGGTTTCCAGGAGAGAGTGGGATCTCTCATGTCTGCACCCATGTGTGTACTTGGCAAAAGCCAGCCCTCCACATGTTGGATGAGGAAGCAAGTGGAAGGTCAGGGCCCAGGGCCAGGCCTGCAGGGAGACTAAGGGGGATGGAGAGGCAGAAAACTGCCTGAGGGAGGGAACTTCATGGAGTTCCTGGCCCACGTCACACTCTTTAGCCCAAAGAGCCTGAGCAGCGCTATTCTAACAGCCTCCAGGCTCCCTCTCCAGTCAGGCAGCAAGGCTGGGTGAGATTGCATGGAGACTGAAATTCAAGAGTGAACTCGAGAGAGGGAGGCATGTAAGAGTCAGGGACAAGGAGCTGGGAGCCAACAACTCGCCAGTGTCTCAGGGGCCATGGCGCTCAGCAGGTTTAGGCTCTCTGCCCAGCTGTCCCCTCTCTTCATTAGCGCTATGCCTACTAATTGCTATTAGCTGGCCACAGCAAGCCTGGAGACTGCTCCCCCAGGTTAGGGGGTCGACTGCGTAGACGGAGGAGAGACTCAGTAGAAGGCTACTTGTCCCAACACTGCCTTTTACAACAGGAAGCAGACACAGGACCTGCGTTTGGACCCCACTGCTTGCATATGGGAGCAGGAGCTGCAGCACAGGGCTTGGTCTCTTCTGCAGACAGAGGCCTCCGGCTTGGCTCAATGAGCCAGTTCGCTATGCAAATTCCACTGTCAACTAGGGATTCTGGGATCTTGGAGGTGCACCAGCAAAAGATAAGGAGGTCCCGAGGGTCTAACAAGAGCATAAAGCTGTTGCCACGTGTCCTATGGAATTTTCTCTTCAGCTCTTTGACTTTGTCATTTCTTCTCATTGTCTTAGCTACTCTATGATATAGAACAATTCTGACTCATAGGAATTTGATACTACTGTCCTCTCCCAATTTCCTTTATTTTCCACCTTCATGTGTGTTAAAATATGCAGTATTGCATCAGATTTCCTATGCTCTAAACCAGTGGTTCTCAACCTTCCTAATTCCTTGGCACTATAATGAAGTTCCTGATGTTGTGGTGAACATCCATTCGTAAAATTATTATCGTTGCTACTTCATAACTGTAATTTTGCTACTATGAAGAAGAGACCGACCCCTGTGAATGGGTAGCTCAACCCCCAAAGAGGTCCCGATCCACAGGTTGAGAACCGCTGCTCTAAACTAAGAGGTGTTTCTTTAAGATGTAGTTCAGTATATTGTTAGACGCCCAAGTCCTGTTGTTGTTGTTGTTAAGTGCCGTCGAGTGGATTTTGGCTCACAGCAACTCTATGTACAATATACCGAAACGCTGCCCCATTAGTGCATTCCTCACAGTGGTTCTTTGCTTGCGCTCATTGTTGCAGCCACTGAGCTATTCCAAATTGTAGGGGCTGCCTCTCCTTTGCTGCCCTTCTACTCTACCAATATCTGTATCTTCCTCTAGGACAGTGCTTCTAAACCTTCCTAAATTCACGACACTTTCATACAGTTTCCTTTGTAGTGGTAGACCCCAATCATAAAATTATATTCTTTGCTACTTCGTAACTCTCGTTTTGTTACAAGTTATGAATAGTGCAACCCTGTAAAGGGTTCGTCTAAGCCCCAAAGGGGTCACGACACACATGGTGAGAACCCCTGCTGTAAATTGAGAGGAGTCTCTCTTAAGGTCTATTTCACCATACTGTTAGAAGCTCAAGTCCATTTGTTGTTGTTGTTAGGTGCCGTCGAATGGGTATGTCCCATAGCAACTCTACGCACAATATAATGAAACGCCGCCCTGTGGTTCTCTGCTTGCGCTCATTGTTGCAGCCACTGTGCTAATGCATCTTGTTGGGGACCGCCTCTCTTTTCTTGCCCTTTCATACCAAGATTTGGGACTTCCTCTACAGCAGTGGTTCTTAACTTTCCTAATGCCATGATATTTTCATACCGATTCTCATTTAGTGGTGACCCCCCCCCCAACCATAAAATGATTTCATTGCAGCTTCATACCTGTAATTTTGTTATTGTTATGAGTCACGACACCCCTGTGAAATTTTCATTCCATATTCACAAAGGGGTCGCGACACACAGCTGAAGATCCCCTGCTCTAAACTAAGAGGAGATTCTCTTAAGATAGAATTCAGCATACTGGTAGATGCACAAGTTCTGTTGTTATTGGTGTTAGGTACCATCGAGTGGGTTTTGGCTCATAGTAACTCTATGCACAATATAATGAAACGCTTTCCCATCCTATGCCATCCTCACAGTGCTTCTTTTGCTTGTGCGCATTTTTGCAGCCACTGTGCTAATCCAACTTTTGGGTAGCTGCCTCTTTTTTGTGGCCTTTCTACTGTACCAAGACTTGTGTCTTCCTCTAGGGCAATGGTTGTCAAATTTCCTAATGCCTTGACCCTTTCATACAGTTCCTCATGTAGTGGTGACCCCCATCATAATATTATTGTTACTTCGTAACTGTAATTTTCCTACAGTTATGAATCATTTCACACATGTGAAAGGGTCATTCGATCACCAAAAGTGGTCGCGAACCACAGGTTAAAAACCGCTGGTCTAAACTAAGAGGAGTTTTTCTTAATATCTACTTCACCCTATTGTCAGGAGCACAAATCCTATAGTTATTGTTAGATTCTGTTGTGTAGCTTTCGACGCCTAGCAACTCTAAGCACAATATGATGGAAAGGTGTCCTGTCCTGCGCCATCCTCCCAGTGGTTCTTTTGCTTGCGTGGATTGTTGCAGCCACTGTTGTATTCCATCGTGCTGTGGGCTGCCTCTTTTTGCTGCCCTTCTACTGTACCCAGATCTATGTCTCCCTCTAGGGTAGTGGTTCTCAACCTTCCTAATGTCATGACTCTTTCACACCATTCCTCACGTACTAGTAACCCCCCCCATTCAAAAAATAATTTTCCTTGTTACTCCATAACTATAAGTTTGCTATTATTATGAATCAGGTCACCCATGTGAAATGCTCATTGTTCCCTCCTAAGACGTTGTGACCCACAGTTAGGGAACTGTTACTCTACACTAAGAGTTTATTTTAAAGTCTCCCTCAGCATATTGTTAGAGGCACAAATCCTGTTGTTTGGTGCCTTCGAATGGGTTTAGGCTCATACCAACTCTATGCACCATGTAATAAAATGCTTTCCCGTCCTGTGCCTTCCATACAGTGGTTCTTTTGCTCACACTCATTTTTGCAGCCATTGTGCTAATCCATCTTGTTGGGCACTGCCTCTCTTTTCCTGCCCTTCTGTACCACGATATCTGTCTTCCTCTAGAGCAGTGGTTCTCAACTTTCCAAATGCCACAACCACTTCACACCATTCCTCGTGTAGTGGTGACATCCAACCATAAAATATTTGCATTGCTACATCATAATTGTAATTTTGCTTCTGTTATGGATCAGGCCACCCATGTGAAAGGTTCGTTAGTCTCCTCAAAGGTGTCTCGACACACAGTGTGAGAACCAATGGTCTAAACTAATAGGAGTTTCTCTTAAGGTCTACTTCAGAATATTCTTAGAAGCCCAAGTTCTTTTTATTATTGTTTGGTGCCTTTGAGTGTGTGTTGGCTCATACCAACTGTATGCACAATATAATGAAACTCGGCCCCATCTCGTGCCATCTTCACTGTGGTCCTTTGCTTGCACTCAATCTGCATCTATTCCATCTTGTAGGGGCTGCCTGACTTTTGCAGCCCTTGTACTGTACCAACATTTGTGTCTTCCTCTAGGACAATGTTTCTCATACATCCTAATTCTGCGGCCCTTTCGTACAGTTCCCAATGTAGTGGTGGACCCCAATCATAAAATTATATTCATTGATATTTCATAACTGTACTTTTGCCACTGTTATGAATCAGGCCATCACTGTGAAGGGGTGTTTCAAAACACCCCCCACCTGAAAGTGTTCACGACCCAATGTTGAGAACCCTGCTGTAAACTAAGAAGAGTTGCTCTTAAGAGTTACTTCAGCATATTGTTAAACACACAAGCCCTGTTGTTATTGTTGTTAAGTTCTGCGGAGGGGGGTTTGGCTCATCGCATCTCTATGCACAATATCATGAAATGCTTCCCAGACCTGTGCCATCCTGTCAGTGGTTGTTTGCTAGTGCTCATTGTTGGAGCCATATTTGGGGGGCTGGCTATTTTTTGTTGCCCTTCTACTCTACCAAGACTTGTGTCTTCCTTTAGGGCAGTGGTTCTCAACCTTCCTAATGCCACAACATTTTCATACCGTTCCTCATATAGTGCTGACTGCCAAATCATAAAATTATTTTCATTGCAACTTTATAACTCTAATTTTTCTACTGTTATGACTAGGCGACCACTATGAAAGGTTCATTCATCCCCCAACAGGGCTCGTGACCCAAAAGTTGAGAACCGCTGCACTAAACTAATAGGAGTTTCTCTTAATGTCTACTTCAGCACATTATAAGAAACACAAGTCCTGTTGTTTTGTTGTCAGGTGCAGTCAAGTGGGTTTTGACTCATAGCAACTCTATGCTCCATATAATGTAACGCTGCCCCATCTTGTGCCATCCTCACAGTGTTCCCTTAGCTTGAGCTCATTGCTGCAGCCACTATGCTATTCCATCTATTTGGGGGCTGACTCTATATTGCGGCCCTTCAACTGTATCAAGACTTGTGTCTTCCTGTAGGACTGTGGTTTTCAGCAATCCTAATGCCACGACCCTTTCATACAGTGCCTCGTGTAGTAATGACCCCCCAACCAAAAAAATTGTACTGTTGCTACTTCATAACTGTAATTTTGCTACTGTTACGTATCTGGCCACGCCTATGGAAGGGTCATTTGAACACCCCCAAAGGATATACCACTCAACTCACAAGTTGAGAACGGCTGCTCTAAACTAAGAGCAGTTTCTCTCAAGGTTTAGTTGAGCATACTGTTAGATGTATGATTCCTCCTGTTATTGTTGTTCGGGCCGTGGAGAAGGTTTGGGCTGATAGCAACCCTGTGCACAATATAATAAAGGCCTGCCCAGTCTTGCATCATCCTCACGGTGGTTCTTTGCTTGCGCTCATTGTTGCAGCCACCGTGCAAATCTGTCTTGTAGGGACTTCCGTTCTTCTGCTGCCCTTCTACTGTACTTGCGTCTTCCTCTAGGACAGTGTTTCTCACCCTTCCTATTTCTACGACCTTTCCATACACTTCCCAATGTGTAGTGGTGGTCCCCAAAGCATAAAGTTTTTTTTTCAACTGTTATTCCATAACTGTAATTTTGCAAGTCTTATGAATCTAGTCACCCTGTGAAAGGGTTGTTCAACCAACCAAAGTGGTCACAAATCACAGGTTGAGAACAGCCGTTCTAAATTAAGAGGAGTTTCTCCTGTGGTATAGCTCTGTATATTATTACACGCAAGAGTCCTGTTCTTATTGTTGTTCGGGGGCAGTCGAGTGGGTTTGGCTCATAGTTGGCTCATAACAACTCTATGCACAGTATCATGAAACACTGTTCCATCCTCTAACACCCTCACACTTTTCTTTTGTTTTCACTCATTGTTGCAGTCTCTGTGCTAATCCATCTTTTGGGGGACTGCCTCTCATTTGCTGACCTTCAACTGTACCCAGATTTGTGTCTTCCTCTAGGGCAGTGGTTCTCAAACTTCCTAATGCACGACTCTTTCACACTATTCCTCATGTATTGGTGACGCCCCCTCCCCAATCATAAAATTACTTTCCTTGTTACTTTATGACTAAAATTATGCTACTGTTATGAATCAGGCCACCATGTGATATAGTCATTCTCCCCCCCACCCCCCAAAAGGCATCACGACCCACAGTTTGAGAACTGCTATTCTACACTAAGTGGAGTTTATTTTTAAGGTATGTTTCAGCATATTGTTAGAAGCTCAAATCCTGTTCTTGTTTTTGGCTGCCTTCGAGTGGGTTTTGGCTCATAACAACCCTATGCACAATGTAATGAAACGTTGTCCTGCCCTGTGCATCCTCACGGTGGTTCTTCTGTTTGCGCTCATTGTTGCAGCCACTGTGGTAATCCATCTTGTTAGGGACTAACTCTCTTTTCCTGCCCTTCCGTACCAAGATTTGTGTCTTCCTCAAGAATAGTGGTTCTCAACTTTCTGAATGCCACTACTATTTCATACCAGTCCTCATGTAGTGGTGACTCCCCAACCATAAAATATTTTCATTGCTACATCATAACTGTAATTTCGCTTCTGTTATGGATCAGGCCACCCATGTGAAAGGTTCATTAGTCTTCTAAAGGCACTGTGACACAGTTTGAGATCGACTGGTCTAAACTAAGGGGAGTTTCTCTTAAGGTCTACTTCCGCATATTCATAGACGCACAGTCCTGTTGTTATTGTTTGGTGCCTTTGAGTGTGTGCTGGCTCATAGCAACTCTATACACAATATAATGAAACGTGACCCCGTGTCTTGCCACCCTCACAGTGGTTATTTTGCTTGTTGTCATTGTTGCAACCATGGGCTAATCCAACTTTTGGGGGGCTGCCTCTCTTTTGCTGCCCCTCTACTGCCCTTTCATTCATTTCCTCATGTAGTGATGAACCCCCCAATCATAAAATTATTTTCATTGCTACTTTGTAACTTTAATTTTGCTACAGTTATGAATCAGGCCTCCACTGTGAAAGGGTCATTTGACCCCCCCCCCCCCAAAGGGCTCGTGACCCACAAGTTGAGAACAACTGCTCTAAACTAAGAGGAGTTTCTCTTAGGATCTACAGCACCATATTGTGAAAAGCATGAGTCCTACAGTGATTGTTGTTAGGTGTTGCCCAGTGGGTTTCGATTCTCAGCAACTCTACGCACAAGATAATGAAACGCTGCCCCGTCCTGTGCCATCCTCACAGTGGTTTCTTGTCTGCACTCATGGTTGCAGCCACTGCGCTAATCTATCATCTGGGGGTCTGCCTCTCATTTGCTGCCTTTCTGCTCTGCCAAAATTTCTGTCTTGCTCAAGGACAGTGGCTCTCAACCTTCTTATAATGCCACAGGCCTTTTATAACACTGCTGATGTAGTGGGTACAATCCCAGTCATAAATTTATCGTCATTGCTACTTCATAACTGTAATGTAGCTACTGCTATGAAGTGGGACACCCCTGTGCAAAGGTAGTTCATCACCCTAATGGAGTCATGACCCACAGGTTGAGAATCTCTGCTCTAAACTATGAAGAATGTCTCATAAGATATATTTCAGCACATTGTTAGAAGCAAAAGTCCTGTTGTTATTTTATTTAGGTGCCTTCAAGTGGGTTTTGGCTCATAGCAACTCTATGCAAAATATAACGAAACGCTCGCCCATCCTGTGCATTGCTCACAGTGGTTCTTTGCTTGCGCTGGTTGTTGCAGCCACTGAGCTATTCCAACTTGGAGGGGCTGCCTCTCCTTTGCTGCCCTTCTACTCTACCAACATTTGTGTCTTCCTCTCGGACAGTGGTTCTCAATCTTCCTAAATTCACGACCCTTTCATGCAGTTCCCAAAATAGTGGTGGACCCCCAGTCATACAAAATTTTCGCTGATATTTCATAACTGTAATTTTGCTAATCTTATGAATCAGACAACCCTTGTGAAAGGGTCATTCAACCCACTCACTCCCCAAAAGGGTTCGTGATTCATAGGCTGAGAACCCTGCACTAAACTAAGAGGAGTTTCTCTTAAGATCTACGTCAGCATATTGTTAGAAGCTCAAGTACTTTTTGTGTTGCTGTTAGTTGCCGTCAAGTGGGTTTTGACTCTCAGCAACTCTAAGCACAAGATAATGAAACGCTGCCCCGTCCTGTGCCATCCTCACAGTGGTTCGTTGATGGCACTCATTGTTGCAGCCACTGAGCTATTCCATCTTGTGGGGTCTGCCTCTCACTTGCTGCCCTTCTGCAGTACCACGTTTTGTGTATTCCTCTCGGGCAGTGTTTCTGAACCTTCTTAATGGCATGGCTCCTTTATACAATTCTTAATGTTGTGGTGATCCTCCAACAGTAATTTTTTTTCATTGTTACTCCATTACTGTGATTTCACTACTGTTATGAATTGGGCAACACCTGTGAGAGGGGGTCGCGACCCACAAGTTAAGAACCACTGTTCTAAATTTAGAGGAGTTTCTCTTAAGATCTAGTTCAGCATATTGTTAGAAGTACACGTCCTGTAGTTATTGTCATTAAGTTCTGTCGAGTGGGTTTTGACTCTTAGCTGCCCTGACCTGTGCCACCCTCACCGTGCTTGTGTGCTTGGCCTCAGTGTTACAGCCACTGTGCTAATCCAACTTGTTGGAGACTGCCGCTCTCTTCCTTCCCTTCTGTACCAGATTTGTGTCTTGCCCTAGGGAAGTGGTTCTCAACCTTCCTAATGCCACGACTCTTTCATACCATTCCTCATGTAGTGGTGATTGCCAAATCATGAAATTATTTTCATTGCTACATCATAACTCTAATTTTTCCACTTTAATGAACGGTCCACTGCCGTGAAAGGGTCATTTATCCCCCAAAAGGGGTCATGACCTTCAGTTTGAGGCCCGCTGCGCTAAACTAATAGGAGATTCTCTTAAGGTCTACTTAGGTACATTGTTAGAAAAACAAGTCCTGTTTTTTTTTTCTTATGTGTTTTGACTCATAACAACTCTATGTCAATATAATGAAACACTGCCCCATCTTGTGCCATCCTTGCAGTGTTTCTTTGGCTTGTGTTTATTGTTGCAGCCACTGTGCTATCCCATCTATATTGGGGCTGAGTCTATTTTCTTGCCCTTCAACTGTATCAAGAATTGAGTCTTCCTCTTGGACAGTGGTTTTCAACATTCTTACTCACGACCCTTTCATCCAGTTCCTCATGTAGTCGTGACCAACCAACCATACAATTATTTTTGTTGCTACATCATAGCTGTAATTTTGCTACTGCTATAATTCAGGCCACCCCATGAAAGGGCTGTTTGAGCCCCTAAGTAGACATGACCCACAGGTCGAGAGCCGCTGCTCTAAACGAAGGGGAGATTCTCTTAAGGTCTTCTTCAGCATATTGTTAGAAGCACAAGTCCTGTTGTTACTGTTGTTGGGTGCAGTCTAGTGGGTTTGGCTCATAGCCACTCTCTGCACAATATAATGAAACTCTGGGGGTCTTAAAGGCTTGAAGGCAAACAGGCTGAAATCTAGCTCAGAAGCAACAAAGCCCACAGAGAAGAAGCACACAAGCCGAAGTGAGCACGAGGTGTTGAAGGGATCAGGTAGCAGACACCAAAGAACAAAAACCATCATTGTGTGATCACCTTCCCCACATAAACGCTGAAGATGAATGTGTGCATAAGTATGTGTGGTGAAGAAGGCTAATGGTGGCCGGCTATCAAGCGATATAGCGTCCCGGGTCTTAGAGGCTTGAAAGTAAACAAGCTGGCCCAGAAGCAACAAAGCCCACATGGAAGCATCACACCAAAATGTGTGATCATGAAGGGCTGAGGGGACCAGTTTTCAAGCAACAAAGGCGGGAGGTGGGATTATATCATCGTGAATGAGGGGAGTGCATGACGGGGGACCAATGCCCACCTGTAGACAACTGGACATCCCTTGCGGAGGGGTAGTGGGAAGGAGATGAGTCACTCAGGGTTCAGTGTAGCAATAATGAAACTCACAACCTTCCTCTAGTTATTAAACGCTTCCTCCCCTCACATCTCATGATCCCAATTCTACCTTGCAAACCTGGTTAGACCAGAAGATACACAGTGGTACAGATGGGAACTGGAAACACAGGGAATCCAGGACAGATGAACCCCCCAGGACCAGCGGTGAGAGTGGCGATACTGGGAGGGAAGTGGGTATAGTAATGGGAAAACGATCACAAGGATCTACATATAACTTCCCCCCTGGGAGATGGGCAACAGAAAATTGGGTGATGGGAGACGCCGCGCAGTGTAAGATAAGAGAAAATAATAATGTATAAATTATTAAGGGTTCATGAGGGAAGAGGAGTAGGGTGAGAAGGGGATAGGGGAAAGGGGAAATGAGCTGATTCTAGGAACCCAAGCGGAAAGCAAATTTTGAGAGTGATGAAGGCAACGAATGTATAAGTGTGCTTTACACAATTGGTGTATGTATGGATTGTGATGAGTTGTATGAGCCCCAATAAAATGATTCTAAAAAAGAAAAAGAAAGAAATGTCTATCAATGAATGAAGGCAACATATGTACAAAATGCCTGATGCAATCAATATGGATTGCAACAAAAGTTGTAAGAGTCTCCAATAAAAGATTTTTAATAAAAATGTATATATAATAAATATTTTCCTAACTTATATAAATGATTAATAAGAATAAAATTAAGCAGCCTGGGCGTTTTATAGGAAAAAATGATAAAAGAACAAATGAGAGATTCAGCAGGAAGCAATGGATAGGAAAATATTATAAGGAAAGTTTTCTCTTATATGGAATGTACATTCTCTTACACGACAACAATCAGAATATGCCGTAAGAACCTCAGACCAAATACTAGAATAAAATAGAGGAAAACATTCCCAACCCTTCAATAAAATGCTATATGCTTTCGATGATTTTCACAAAAGTTCAAATTTTTTAACAAAATATTTTGTTCATTCAAATTTTTAATTATGCATAAATTTATGTCTACTTGCATTACATCTCATAAAAAGGCATAAGAATTGTTTTTGCACTGTTTAAAACTAAATAGAAGATAGTGAAGGTGAAAAATAGTTTTCGTGAATGTTGCTTTGAAATACAAATGGCATTGTCCTAAGAAATTTAAATGATTTAATTTTTTTAAATCATTTTATTAGGGACACATACAACTCTTATCACAATCCATACATACATCAGTTGTGTAAAGCACATCCGTACATTCATTGCCCTCATCATTCTCAAAACATTTGCTCTCCACTTAAGGCCTTGGCATCATGTCCTCATTTTTCTCCGCCCTCCCTGTTCCCCCCTCACTCATGAACCCTTGATAATTTGTCAGATCTTACATTTTTTGTATCCCTTCACCCACTTTTCTGTTGTCCATCCTCCAGGGAGGAAGTTATATGTAGATCCTTGTAACAGAGGTCTCAGAGCAGCTGGGTGTGATGCAGGGGAGGCTCTGGAAGCAGCTGAAGACACTGTGGGAGTTGGCAGCCCAACAGTGAGGGTCACTGCATCCGGGGGTACCAGAAAACTGGCTGGGGTTGCTTATTCCCCTAGATGCTACCCCTGCCTTGAAGAGAACCGTGACAGAGGCCTGTAGACATGTGTCAGGAAAAGATGAGTCCTTCACTGTTTCCTCTTCCCACAAACCTTTGAGGAGAGCCTGCAGGGCAGGGGCTCGGCTCCCTGGCTCCAGTCACCTGCCCTTCCCCACAGCCACACCCTCGCCAGCCCCAACTCCCCCTGCCCTGGGTTTGCTTCTTGAATCCAGAGGAACAGCCTGGGCAAAGACCATGAAGAACCTTGTCCTTCAGGCAGCCCCTTTGATTGGGTCCCTTGTCCTGCAGAGTGTGGACACATGCACACTAACTGTTGGGGGCCTCAGCTGTCACCACAGGGGCCAGGATCTGAAGAGGATGCTGGCACTGCAGGGCTTCCTGAGGGAAGCCGAGGACTTGCAGAGCTGGCTGAGCAGCCAGCAGCTGGTAGCCAGAGGAGAGAGGACTATGAGCACACCCTAGTGAGGAAGGGGCTAGGGGCAAGGAAGGTGCCCAGGAGCCGAAGGAAGACGGGTGGTGGAGGGGGGGCTGCATGCACAAGGGGCTGATGGGGAACATCAGTCTGGACTGAGGACAGCTGTGGCTTCCTATTCCCCTCTCTGCGTAGAGGGGCAAGTTCTGTGGCTGTCCAGTCTTGCCCTGCCCAGTCACTCACTGAGGTGTCTCACAACCACACCAGCCAGTGTCCCCTGGGACCCTTCTCCTCTCTTCTCAGCTCCTCTTAACCAAGTTTGCAATGTTTCAGCACCAAGTGAAGATGGGTGGCCACCAGGGGGCAGCCTGCCCCACTAGCGGAGAGCCTGCTGGAGTGGCGGCCCAGCACTGCCCCCAGGGCCCAGCAGTGGTGACAGGACCTACAGTGAGTACCAGCATCCTGGAGCAGGGGTGAGTTTGGGGGAGGTGCTGGGCATGGGCTGGACGGGCTTCCAGGGAGACCCTTGCTGTGCTGCGGCTCTGCCAAACCCCTGAGAGGTGAACTTGCTTTCTGTGTGCCCACATTGGGGGCCCGGGCCACGTGTTCCAGGGAGCAACTTGTGCAGCCTGTAGCTTGGGACCCCTTACTTAAGCTGAGAGGCCATGTCAGACAACCTTCAGCAAAGCTCAGCCTTTGAGTTCTGGGCTTCTGGCTTCAGGGCACGGTGAGGGCAGCTGCTGGTTCTGGCCCAGCTGCAAGCAGCCTGGCTGTACCTGGCCCTTCTGGGGACTCCAGATAGCACTGGGGAAACTGGGTGCACCGAGAGCCTGGGTTACTTGCTAGAGACCACAGCTAATTAGCAGTGAAGTTGAGACCCGATATGGCCCTCACCATAAAAAGGAAGTGTTTTCTGCCCTGGTGACCCTTGGCCTTCCCTGAGGTCAAGGGTGACCATAGCAGCCATATGAAGAGTGTCAGAAGCAGGGCACAGTGACTGCCTCAACCTCCCCACTCTCCCCTGCCGGGGCTCTTCCAGTCTTGGCCTAGTGCCTCTATTGCTGGGGAGCAGACTGGAGAGTCCTCCACCACTGCAGGACCCACAACCTTCCTATCAGTGCCAGCGGATCTGAGAAGGCACAGTCTTGCAGGGTATGACCAGGCTCCCTGGAAATGGTCCCATTGAAGATCTGGAGAGCAGACCGATTGTTTTCCTTTGATTGTGTTACAGACACCTTACAGGAGAGAAGGACGTTTATAGATCACTGTCTACAGTTTCTGACCTTCAAAGCACTCAAATCATTGCCATCAAGTCGATTTCTATCATCGAGGCCCTGTAGGACAGCACACGACGGCCCCTGTGTCGCTGAGGCTGTCACTACGGGAGCAGACAGCCGAGCCGCGTCTTTGTGATGGGTTTCAGACCACTGACCTTGCCATGAGCAGCAGCCCAAGGCATGCCTTTTTCTGACCTTGGGTTTGACTAATATATATATATACACACATATAATGCACATATATATATGAATTTTAATATAGAGGGTTTTGTTTTAAGTGGAAACATGGAGAGCAGTTTAACAATTTATACACATTTTGTTTGCAGCCCTCATAATATAACACAGCACTCTTCTTGCCTTCTCCCTGGCCCCTCCCTCCCTCCTGAACTTTGAGGGCAAATGCTCCCCTTTGCTCTGGGAAGCACTTGCCTCACAGGTGCCATGCGTTCACTTTATCAGCTCGACTGTTGCTTGGGCAGGGGTGATTCCCGGAGCTGGGCTCTGTGTTGAATTTGAAGGGCCCTGGTCTCGGGGTTCCAGCAGTCCCTGTCAAACTTGTAATGCCCTCTTCATG
Organism: Tenrec ecaudatus; assembly: GCF_050624435.1. Taxonomy (NCBI): domain Eukaryota; kingdom Metazoa; phylum Chordata; class Mammalia; order Afrosoricida; family Tenrecidae; genus Tenrec; species Tenrec ecaudatus. The sequence continues at coordinate 1,829,125 of NW_027457645.1, read as the reverse complement.
AAGTCACCTTCCATTGGCTTTCAAGCTGTGCACAAGTTGCCAGTTTGAGCTCAACCAGAGCAGTTTGAGGCGGTGGCTGGGCACCATCTAACTCTCCTGGTCTCCAGGACAAGGATGGAGGGCTGTGGTGTTGGTGGTCCGTTAGTCCTGTGGACTGCTTTACTTCAGTTTTTTATTTTCTTCACTCGTCAACTCCAGATGGGGAGAGAGGGGATCCTAGTTGCTAGAGGTGGCTTTGCAATGGAGACAAACATTTTATACTAAAGTGAGATTCTTACGTGACATTTGCGTGACTGCAGCAGCCCCTGCTCATCTTCCTCCGTACTCACCCTAGCTGACCACCTTCATGCCTCAGAGGATGGGGCACTCCCTCTGCCCGTCCACCCTCAGGTCCTCACTTTCAGTCCCACAGGATCCTGTGGTATCAATTCCCCCCCCTATCAGCCCCACCCCCAGCCTACACAAGGATTACAAACCCTTGCTCCACTCAGATTCTCTGTAGCTAGTGTCACCTCCCCTGTGTTCCTCAGAGTGTGCTCTGCCCCCATGAGATTATTGATTGGTTTCCACCCATAGTGACCCTGTGTGTCCCACAGGGCTTGCTCTGGGGGCAGCTCTCAGAGGGCGAAACCAGGAAGAGGAGGGGAGGGAGCAGTTGGGCAGAAGAAGCTGTGATGGACCCCACAGAGCCAGATTGCCCATGGAGGACAGGACCCTGTGGCTGTTTTCCCGAAGGGGTGCCCCTCAGGGTAGATCAATGCTCTGGAGACCCCACCACAGGTGGAGGCCCCTCGACCCCTCCTCAGTCCCGCCCTCCACACCCTCACCTACATTTGGAGCTGGGTGAGCTTCTCCTCATGGGCCGCCAGTTGCCTTTCCAAGTCCTGGTGCCAGGCATGTGGCCTTATAAGGGGCGGATCCCTGCTCACTCCACAGTCAGGGTCTAGCAGGAGGTCCTCTCAGGCGGCCAGCCAGACCTCCGCCTGACCCAGCATTCCATGCAGCTCCTCCTAGTCCTGGCTCACCTGGCAGTGCTCCTGGTGAAGGGCCCAGGCCGTCCGGAGCTCCTGCAGCTGCCTGTCCAGCTCCCAGAGACACTGTGACCTGGGGGGCAGAGGGCTGTTGGGAGGGGCGCAGGGTGTCGCCTGGGTGGGGCAGGTCTGGGTTACCGTGGAGCAGGGAGCAGCAGGAAAGGGAGCTCTGGCCACGCACCACCCTGGCCCTAGCCCTCAGCGCGCACATCTTTGGGGCCATGACGTCGCTGGTGTCCAGCAGCTGCTACCCCGCCGGCCGCACTGCCTGGGCTCTCAGGCAGAGCTCCTGCCCCAGTGTCTCCTTGGCCCCAGCTGGCCCTTCTGAGGATATAGTCTAGCACCTGCTTCTCTTGAGCCCGAGTACTGGGTGGGGGACAGGGCATGGGAACAGGTCTCAGGGCCAGAGGGCAGAACAGGGAGGAGGCAGGGAAGAGCTGGGTGCCCCCACCCGCATGGGACAGAGCGAGCCCCCATCCAGGTGAGGTGGCACATACAGCAGTTCCTGGCAGTGCCTGAGGAAGGCGTGGCCATGGGCTACCCACTCCAGCTGCTGGCCCTGCTCCCAGGCCTTCATGTTCAGGTGGCCCAGGCCTCCAGCACCTCAACCAGCTGCCCGGCCAGGCCCTCCTTGACCGCAGGGTGTACCTGGATGGCCTCCATCCCCATCTGAACCACCACCTCGTCCACAGCCACCAGCTCCCTCTGCAGCTGGCAGAGAGCAGGCTGAATGCTCCTCCACCCAGGACTCTGCAGGCCATCCTGGCTGTACCCCAGCCTAGGTCAAGCCCAGGCCCGTCACCCCCAATCCCAGAGGGGGAAGGGGCGGGCTGCAGTCCTGCCTGGGGTCAGCTGGGGGTGAGGGTTCCTCATCCATCCATTGCCTACAGAAGAGGGGTTCTTGCGGGGGGGAGGGACTGGGGCCCTCCCCTGCAGGAGGCGGTGCTGGCGCTGCAGGACCTCCACAGACACCAGGTCGTTGCCAAGTACAGCACCCTCCACCAGGACCACCTTCTGCATGTGGCCCCACAGCTCGAGCGCCGCCTTGTGGAAGTCGAGGGCACAGCGGGAAGGAGGGCCAGCAACTTTCTCCCTTAGAACAGGGCCACCTCCTTTTGAGCAAAGACTGTGGCTTGGGGATTTGTGGGGCTTTAACACGGAGGGAAATAGGACGAAGACTCTATTCCCTAACTTATAACAGGGAGAATCTGGAAAGCTGGTATTCCACGGTAGGAAAGCCTCTACTTTGGTAAGTTAGAGGTAAAGTCCAAGTACATTATCCTGCTTTAAAAATCATTCCCACGGATTCTCCGTTAACAGCTAGGCTGCCATAATGTGAGCACATGGCTGATTGTATCTCTGTATAGAAGCAGATATGATCCTTTTGCCCTCTCTTCCCACCGTGACACCCAGCCCCCGTTGTAGCTTCCCCCAATGCAGGTATTAGCTTTCCTCACCTTGGTGAGCTCAAGTACAGGGGCCTTACGATAGATACCGCCCACCTTGTGACCATGTCACTACTGAAGAAGTGTGTCTCCAGGCTCCCTATACACGTCCCAAGATAGCAAAGGTTCCACTTCTCCCAGTTCCACGTGGTCCATCAAAGGAGCTGAAGTGAGCATGCCTAATAAAACATGTCTGACTCTGTATTGTATTCTCTCGCCCCTGTCTTTCCTGTCCTCTGTTACTTTACCGTGACCTTTACCTATTATCATCGCTGTACATTCGCGCCCTTAGGTAGTTAGAAGATGGATGGTTTCCTCCGATCACAGCAGGTTCCTGATGATGCCCGGGGGCCACAGGCAGGGCCCGAGGGAGGCAAGGGTCCTGACACGCATGTTTGGTGGAAGGCAAAAAGATGGGGAGCCCTGAGCACATGAGGACGGCGGCTCAGGGAGCGAGTGGGCTGCCTGTCAGGGGGTCTGCCTGTAGCACCTCCAAAAGTCAGTGAGGAGAGGGCTGGCCCCGGGGCCACCCAGCCCCAGGATTTCGGTTGCAGGACCTGTCAGGTGCTCAGTGCACTGAGACACCAGATCCCGAGCAAGGAGGGTGTGGGGAGGTGAGGCAGGGAGCTCTAAGAGTGGCGGTCAGCATGAAGACCAGCAGGGCCTGTGCCCCCAACGAAACTGCGGCCCGTGCTCAGGGAGCATTGGGAGAGCCCACTTCGTGGTCCTGCCACAAGGAGTGACCTGCGCTGAACGACTCCAAACTGGGGGCAGGAAGGAGCGTGGTTGGACGGGGAAGGATGATTGATGCTGGGAGCTGGAGTCAGCCATGCCCCTTCATACAAACATGTGCACAAGAGAATACACACAGAAGTATGCATGCACACACCCACATGCCCACCCCTAAACATGAGCACACACACACACGCACACACATGCACACACATCTGGGGTAGGCCCCTGTGTCCCGAACCCCTTGGCTACCACTGGCCTGTCCCTCTGGGCACCCACCTCTGTGCGGGCTTTCATTGCCTTGTCCAGCCTCACCCATGTGGCCTCAACGCCGCTCCTGTGGACTTGACTCTGGGCCATGGAGCTTGGTAGGCGAGTTCCAGGGCACCTGCCAGCTCCCTCAGGGCCTGCACCCTGGCAGCCCCACACTCTGCCCTTTCTCCCGGAAGACCTTGAACTTCTCTTCCAGCATCTGCCAAAGGTGGGGCTGGAGGGGGTCAATGTGGATGGAATTCAGGCAGCTCCTAAAACTCACGAAAGGGCCAGCTGGTCCCAACAGCTCCCATATCCCTCAGCCCTGGTTCTAGAACTCTGCAGGGCATCTCCTGCCCCCTCAGCACACCCAGCATCTACCCTACCCTCCGTTCCTCCATCCACTTTCCCAGCACGACTCACTCCACACCCTCCAGATCCTGCCCACACTGTCTCTGGAGATAGCCCGAGTTCAGGGAACCCAGGGCAGCCCCTGCTGTCTGCAGGCTGTGGAGGAGGCAAACCTGGGTCGGTGGATCAGGGAGCCTGGTCACAAAGCCCACTTAGTAGGGTCACTTTCCCAAGCCAAGGGCTCCCTGCACCTGCAGGGGTGTTCTGGGAAGAGTTGAGCTGGGCTGAGGATGCCCTGCACAGCCCCAGGCTGACCCAGGTCACAGTACAAGCTACTGCGTTTCCAGCCCAGATGGAGCTTAGGCGAGATAACGATTTGCCCATGATACTAGCCCAGAGGCTGGCCCGGAGTCTCAGGGTCCCTGCATTTGCTGCATGCAAGAACCATGGAGGGGTGCAGCTTCTACCTTTGAAGGGTGTGCAGTCTCCTCCAAACACACAGCATGCCTGGGTGGCACACAACGTGGCTACCTGCGGAGTGCCGGGCTTTAGAATGACCCCACCTACTGACTCATGGGGATCCTCCAGAGGGTTTGCAAGCCAGTAAATCTTTCCAAGAGCAGGGAACCTCTTCTTTCTCCTGAGGAGCAGTTAGTGGGACTGAACCAGGCAACAGCCCAACACTTCCCAAGCGGGCCTCCTGGAGCATCGTTAGAGTAAGGGGTAAACTGCTAGTGATAATGGGCTCCTGGGAGGAGAGTTTGCAGAAAGGCCTGAAGCGCTGAGCAAGATCTCAGGACGGTGGCCCTCTGGGAGCTTAGGACAAGTTCAAAACCCAGCCAGGAAGCTGAAGGGCTGACCAGACAGAAGCTGAGGGGGAGGAATGAGAATGCTGGGATAACTGCTGACCCCCGGCTGGGGGCAGGGCTTCCTAGTTGAAGCTGTGGGAGCTGACTCAGGCCAGACTCCACCTGCTTAGAGACGCTGAGGCCACCCTCAAAGTTCACAGCCAACTGTCTCACGTGCTCATCCATATCCAGGTGGGTGCCTGGGGGAGGGGGTGGCTTCTGCAAGTGCTGCCACCCCAGGCCCAGAGTCCCACCCTCAATTCCCGGGCCCTTGGCCACCATGCTGTCTCAGGAGAAAGCCACAAGCCTCCCAGATGCTGTGTCCCACTGGGTGGAGGCCCCCCTGAGGAGACATGGATCGCACCAATGAATCACACAATCTGCCTCTGACCCCTTGAGGCCTCGTCACCCCCCACTATCATCACCCCAGTGCCGCTTCCCACTCTGGACTAGAGTGCATAGGTATTAGCAAGAGATAAAACTCACAACACATGGAACCCAGGAACAGGAATGGGAATAGAGGTACCAAAAATGTAGGGGGAAGAGGGGTAGAGGATGGGAGGAAGGAGAACCGATAGCAATGAATGACATATAACTGCACACCCCTCGCAGGGAGAGGAGCAACAGAAAGCTGAGGATAAAAGAGACAATGGTCGATGTGAGATATGAAAATAATAACAATCTATAATCTATCAAGGAACCACGAGTGGGGGAGGAGGAAAAAAGGGGGAGCTGATCCCAAGGGCTCAATAGAAAGTAAATGTCTAGAAAAGAATGATGGCAATATACGTATGACTATGTCAGATACAATTGGTGTATGGATTGTAACAAGAGTTGTAAGAGCCCCCAATAAGGACACACTGAGGATGATGAAATACACCACTGAAAACCTTATGCTAATCATTGATACACTGTCAGGTAGTGGAGGACTAGTAAAACTAGGAAGAATCTTGTCAGAGAGAGGACCAGATGACGAACACTTTTGGTCAGATTAAAGGGGAGGATCAATGACAAAGAGCCAGGCCGTTTGCAGGATGCATGGCCACGGGAGCTGCAACGATGGGTTCAAACATCAGAAAGAAATGAGGGTGGTCCAGGACTGGCAAGCCTTTCCTTGTCCTGTACATTGGGGTTGCTTTGAAGCAGACCAACTGGACAGCACCTACCAACAAGACCAACCGAGGAAGAGGAAGCCACTATGGTCCCAGAAACAGACATCACTAGGACGTGTCAGGAGACTTTTATAAAGGTAACCAATGGCCTGGCCCTTCATCACAGAAAGCTGGGGAGGCACCATTGTCCTGGTTTACCAGACGTTCCCCAGATAAATTACTGTCCAGCTGCCCATAGGATCGAGAAATACCTATAGACATGACGGAAGGGAGGTTCACTCCGCTATGGGAATGTGCTAATCTGTGCACTGAAATGTTGAAATCCACAGACACACGTGTATAAAAGAGAGTTGTAATTAAATATTAAATGCACATCAAGAAAACTTCCCTAAAAGATCTTTTTAATCTCATAAGCCCACCATTATGCCATAGGCCCCCCAGAATTCACAACCATCTACAAAGGAGATGGAAATGAGGCTGAATGCTATTAAGAGCAAAGTCAGAGAAAGCAAAATAATCTCATATTTGGTGGGCATCTGCATATAGCTGGGGAGCACCCAAAGCTGTTTCGCATAGATAATGTGGCTTCTGCTCAGATATGTCTGAGTGTACGTGAGGTTTGGAAGGAGTAGCGTTTAACTGGCTCAGGCATCATCTCACTTTACTGAATTTCAAAATCAAGATGCTCATGAACTTGCAATGCTAAAGTGACCAATGCATGAATCATTCCGCCCTTCAATTAACACCACCTGTGCAACTTGGACATTTGGCGTGATAAGCTAAGAATATGAGTGAGCATAACCTGTTGTGAAAAACAGGAAGATACAGAAATCTCCACTGTTTAATGTAATTATTGTATACGGGAACCTGCAGGATGTAAAATTTCCCATCAACAACTGATGATGGAAAATGATAATGCTCCTTAACCCACCCCCCCAAAAAAAAAACTCATGTGGAGGCACTCTAGAAATGAAAAACGTAATCTGCGTGAGGCAACACTGAAGTCAGCCTATGAAACGCGGCATGTTAAGATTTCCTTCACATTCAAATAGTTGAAAATCTAAGGCATGAGCTGAGAATAGTAAAACTGTTTGATGCTCCATAATCGGTGCAGGGGAAACACCAGAATAATTGCCTCTTCCTTAATATACTTGAATCTGCTGGAGTTACATTTGGAGGTGAGATATGGGAAACTGTTTGAATTACAATAGTATGGAAGTAAAAACAATTTTACACTGTGAGAAGCTCAAGTGTTTTCATTGGAATCAGTTGTCTGAATGACACCCACCTGGAGCTTTTTTTTTTTTTTCTTCAGTTGTAGCTTATGAATCTGTGTCTTCTCTTCTGCAGGCTAGGTTTTCAGGGTATTGTCTGCTCTTTCTAGACTTTTCACAAACCTTTTGTCTGCAGGTTTAAGGTCTGGTGCTGGCTGCACTTTTGCCTATGGGAAGGAGAGGGACACAGAATCAAAGGGTTTATTCAGATGGTCTATGTGTCCTAACGTAGAAGTCAGACAGAACAGTCTGGTTACTGTAGTTGCCATCCGCCTGGGACTGGGTTTTGCCTGCAGAAGAATGATAGGGATAAAAGTGATGCAAACAGAAGCAAGCATCTTTAATATTTTGATGCGTTCAGACTCCAGCCTAGACACTGATCCTTTCTGGGGACATTATATGCAGTCTCCCCTGACTCCAAAACAGTTCTGAGGAGTCGGTGATTGTGACTGAGTAGGAGGGCTCACTGTCTAGATATCACACGTCTTAGGTTCACATGAGGGCTATTCCACATCAAGCGGTGTCTTAGTGTGCCTCAATCAATTTTTCCACCCAAATCCCTCGGATTCTGAAGTTTCTAGTACCCTGTGTCCTGCAGTCCCTTTTACCCAATAACCCTGGTGTTTATACTCTATAACCACATTTTCATTTGTGGAGATTAAAAAAATTTTGTTATTAAATATTGTGGTTTATGGAAATTGAAAAAATAAGCCATTAGAAACTTATTTGTCTGAAAAAAATAATGCCAGTTTGCAAGGAAATGTCTGGATAGGCTGAGTAGGCAATAATAGAACCGGCTCAAAGTTGGCAGTCATGCACTTGCTTCATTGAATGTATGTCACTATCCACAGTGTTGGAAGTAAATTGGCGTCATGAAACAGGTTCCTGAAAGGTCCCCAAATCACTATTCCAAGGATTTAAACCATACTTTCCCCCATTCCATTTAACCTCCAGATCATTCAAGCTTTTAAAAAACAGGTCAATTTCACATTCAGTTCATCAGCCCACAACTCAATTGGCTCATATCAGTTCAAAGACCCAGAAAACACAATCTCTGAGTTGTTCTGTATTATAGTTATGATGAGCTGCATTATGACCATCTGCTTCTCTTTCTTTTTTTAGATAGTTTACCATAAGTAGCATGCACTCATGCTATACCACACACCTCTGATGCCATTGTAGCTGTAAGTTTATATCCAATGTATTCAAGACCCACAGACTGATGACGGTGAGATATGTAAAACCAGGGTGTGGGAGTCCCCCATCCAGAGATTTTTCATTTTTTTTAATATTAACTAAGACACTCAATATTGGTTTCACTTGTTAGTTTTTTAAAAATTTTTAAAAAGATGCTCAGTTACTGTTTTGTTGGGGTTTTTATATTTTGTGTTTGTTTTTATATTTACCTCTTTTGTATAGGTAGGGAATTTATAGGGAAATATGTACTGTATGGAATAAATTTTAAGAACTAAAATATATTTTATTTTAAATAAATTAACGGATCTTTGATCTTACAGCTAAATCACTGATTATATATTTGCAGAGCCGACTTAAAGGATGAAAGAAAATTCTATCAAGGGTGTTACTTTTGACTTCAAATCCTTTTAAATAAAGTCTTTTAACTACCTGTGGAAAAAAATATAAGAAAGAAAAGCTAGAATCATGAGGTATTTGACTTCGGTCAGGACTGCCTCTTGACAAAATCGTCGGGATGGGATCGGACATAACTGAGAACTGAGTACCTTTCATCCAAACAGTTACTGTGGGGTAGATTCCAAGTCATGGAACTACCAGGTGTGCAGAGCCAAACTGAACCGAGTGATATAGGGCCTGCTAGGCTGTGTGAGGTTACAAAAGCAGACCACCAGGTCTGCCTTCTGAGGTACCACGATGTGGGTTCAGATGATCGTTTAAGCTATGAATTGAGCACTTTACTGTTTGTGCCACCCAGAGATGGCATGGAGGAAAATAGCTTTTCACTGTTTAGTGTCTTTCCCAAACGGAAATGGGTGCTTACTTGTGTCCTGCCTTTTCTTATATTACTTGGGTTAGTCTGAGTACATTAGAGAAATAAATCCACTGAAACTGAAATGTATAAAATAGAGCTTTAGATAAAGGGTAAATGCACGTGGAGAAAAAATCCCAAACCTGTGCAGCCCAAGTCTACAAGTCCAACATTAGCGCATATGTCACACCCCAATCCACTATGTCCTCCTCCATCTTAACAAACACATGCAGTGATGGTAGCTGCAGGTGGAAAGAACTGCCCATCTGGGTTTCTGAGGTTGTTAACTCTTTACTGGAATTAAAAGCGCCTTTGGTGCGCCTGGAGCGGCTGTTGTTTGTAACCACTCAGCCACGAGGGCTCCATCTCCTTGTGCAGGACTACTCGTGATTTATTATCTACTCCAATGCCGATCAAAGGGTGGTACATGGGTCGGTGATAATCTGTGACCTGTTTAAAATCTGTGCATTTGTGGCTAGGTACAGAAAGGAAGGTCAGGGTGCAGGTCACTGCTCTGTCATGTAAAGGGCAAAGCCGCAGCAGGGTTTCTAGAGTAAGGACACACTGAGGATGATGAAATACACCACTGAAAACCTTTTGCTAATCATGGAACCACTGTCAGGTAGTGGAGGACTAGTAAACCAAGGCAGAACCTTGTCAGAGAGAGGGCCAGATGACGAACCCTTCTGGTCAGATTAAAGGAGAGGGCCAGTGACAAAGAGCCAGGCCGTTTGCAAGACGCATGGCCACGGGGGCTGCAAAGATGGGTTCAAACATCAGAAAGATATGAGGGTGGCCCAGGACTGGCAGACTCATAGTGACCCTATAGGACAGGGTACAACTGCCCCTGTGGGTTTCCCAAACTGTCACTCTTGACAGGAGTCGACACCCTCATATTTCTCCCAAGGAGTGGCTGGGGGTTTAAGACTACTGTCTTTGTGGTTAACAGCCCAAAAGTACCAGGGCCTCTAGAACTGCAGAATCCCAGGTCCCACCCTGAACCCACAAAATCAGAATCTGCCTCCCACCCTGATTTCAAGGAACCTGGGTAAGTGCATGCATGTGAAAGTTTAAGAAATACTGCCTTAGAAACCATTACTTTCCTGATCAACTTCCTCCTGCCAGGCGTGCAGAAATGGAATTCCATTGGGCCATGCTCCCCTAGAAGCATATTGAGGTCTCAGTGCTCCTATATCCTGCCTGTCGTCCAGATTTCCTGATTCTCACCTGGACTGTGGTCCCTACAGAAGGGTATTGGTGAGTCCTCAGTATGAACAGCCCCAAATTAGGTCTAGAGACACAGCTCCCATTTCAGAGTAGTAGAATCCACAGTTTACTGTAGAATTAATGACTTTTACTGGCTTGGGGTAGGGTCTAGTGGGAAACGTGTTTCAGCAAGAGATAATATGTATTCCAGATGTACACAATGAGTTTGTCTTGAGACATATTTATGCCTGTAGTTGTTATGGAGTCTCTTTATATCCCATGCAATGTTAATCTTTTTGAAAATTTATATTTGCTTTTTATTACCCAGATATATAAGTGATTTATAGCTAGGTCTGATGGATTGGAATCAGATGACCAAGCCTGAATTAACCATGGGTCCTGGTGACCATTAGTCAGTTCTTTCTGTTAATGATATTTTCACCTGAGTGAATGCATTCAAGACTTTTCTTCTCTTAAGATAAATAAGCAGGTGGGTATCATTTTGCTATGCTGGCACTTCCTTGTGCTGTTTTAAGTTCACCCAGCAATTTTTAAAAAGACAGACATATTGAAACTGTCATACACTGAATAATTCATGTGGAAAAATGGGGGGAGTGCTAAATAGAGGTGACTCGTGGTACAGTCTTATTTACTGCTTGTTAGAAGGTACTGTGATCTTGTATACATAAACACTAGAAACCAGAAGAGAGGAAATGGTGGCTCCATGGCACAATTCTCACTAGTCATGAAGGAAATTTGGGTTTGATTCTTGGCCAGTGTGCCTCCTGTTACAGCTACCACCTATCTGCTAGTGGAGGCTGGCATATTACTCTGATGCTGAACAGATTTCAGCAATGGTTTCAGCCTACAGTCAGACTAGGAGGGAAGGCCTGGTGACCTCCTTTCAGACATCAGCCACTGAAAACCCCCCAGCTGACAAGGGGTCAAATCTACAACCCACTGAAGGAACGGGGTAGGACCAGTGGGCATTGTGTTCTGTAGCGCATGGAGACCGCATGAGTCAGGAGCTGACTGACTTGAAGGCAATGGGCCGCAGCACTCTCTCGGAAGGCAGTGGTTGGAACACATAGGTGTCCTTCATGTGGCCCCATGATCATCAAGCCTAAGTCACACAACCAACTCCGGGAAATGAAAGATACCCAGGGTACCAGGAATATTTGAAGGACCTGGTGTAAATTGGTTCAGTCCAGGGGAGTTCTGGAAGCCACCGAGGTAAGCTTCCTGCTGAAACCACTAACTTAGCCCAGTGCAAGTGGATGGGTGTCTGCGCATGCACCCAGCCACCATTAGTGTTTTGTTGTTGTTGTTGTTGTTGCTGCTGTTCACGTCCATAGAGTCGATGCCAATTCACAGTGAGCCTATATGACAGGGTAGAATTCCCCCTGTGAGTTTCTGACACTGTGACTCTTTATGGGAGTAAAAAAAGCCTCATCTTTCTCTTGAGGAGTGGCTGGTGGTTTTGAATGGTTGATCTTGCTGTTAGTCCATTGCGTAACCAGGTGCTGTCAATTTGGTTCCAACTCATGACCACTCTATGTGCAGCAGAACAAAACAGCATGCTTCCCTGCGCCATTCTCACAGCCATTCCTACATTTGAGCCACTGTGTCAACCCATCTTGTGGAGGTTTGTCCTCCTTTTGGCTTGGCCAAGATGCTGCCCTTCGCCAGGGACTGCTCCCTCCTGATAACACCCAAAGTACATGAAGCCAAGTGTCACCATCCTCGCTTCTAAGAATCAATCTGGCTGTAGTTCTTCCAACATAGATTTGTTTGTTCTCCTAGAAGTTCTTTGGTGTATTCAATATTCCTCACAAGGACCGTATTTCAAATGCATCAATTCTTCTCTTGGGACTTCCTTATGCATTTTCCAGCTTCCACATGAAAATAATCATGCCTTGAGTCAAGATGCTCCTGGGTTCCTAAGGTGACAAATTTTCTCAATGCAATTTGTCCAGTGATTTCTTGACAGATGTTTCCATGAGCGCTGGTTGTGGATTGGTCCAAGTAAGATGAAATGCTTCACCATTTCTATCTTTTCTCTGTTTCTCATGTTGCTTATTGGTTCAGTGGTGAGGATTCTTGTTCTCTTAACCTCGAGTTGTAATCCATACTGAAGACTATCATCTTTGAACTTCATCAGTAAGTGCTTCTACTCCTCTTCCCTTGCAGCAAGCAAGGTGAGTCGCCTGCATATCTCAGGTTGTTCTCAAGTCTTCCTCCAATCCTGAAGTCTCCAATTCAGCCATTCAAAACTCAAAACAGCTCAATGCCATGGAAGTCAGGTCAATTCTGACTACAGCAACCCTGTAGGCCAGGGAAGAACCTCCCGGAAGGTTTCCAAGACTGTAATCTTTCTCACTTGGGATAGCTGGTGAATTCCAAGTGCCGTCCTATTGATTAGCAGTCATGCTTAACCAAGGCCCTACCTGGATTCCAAGTGTGACCTAGCAGCCACAGTTTTCTTCCGAGACCAACGGGGTTGTTAGGTGTGAATTCTCGACCCACGGTGGTCCAGCAGACCTGCTCAGTATTCACCCAGGTGCAAAATCCATCAAGAGGATGCATTGTCATTACTTTTTTAATCATGTAACACACCCAGGTGTAGCAGCAACCCAGCTTTCTAATATCTCCCTGGTTTTGATAAATATGTCACATTCCCTGATAACTCTTCCAAATCCTTTAATATCCCGCAGCTCAGTCCCTGATGTCTGGCTGTAACAAAATGTGTGAAGGGAGACCAAATGCCAATAAATTCTCCCTGTCTGCCTCAACTCAGCACATAATCAGCTCCAAGGTAAATGCATGGTAAGTCAGCTATGCGCTGGCGGGGTGGGGAAGAGGGTGGGATGAACCCCCTTTCAGTTTTGTCTTCTTATGAAGCTGACCAAAAGGACTTCTAATTTCAGTCTATTAGGAGAGTGAGAGTTAGGGTTTCCCCCCCACCCCCATTTTTTTCCTTTCCCTTTTTGTCCCTTTCCCCTTGGAAGATCAGCCTGCTCTGCTGTTCTGAAAGGGTTGTCTGCTTTATGCTTCACTCTCCACTCCATTAAATCACCTTTCCTCACATTAAATACAGGTCTTCAGGGTGGTCAGAGAGCTTCGCTCTGAGGGATGATGTTATAATGAGGACGACATGTATGAAATATCATTTTTCAGCTCAATCCCAGGCAGACCACGGGGAAGCATGAATGGGGAGGGGGAGGGGTGTACCTCACTTTAGACAAGAGTCAGGCTTCTGAGAGGGCAGTCTCAACCTGGATGGCTGCAGAAGGCTTCTTTACCTCAATCACTCATTCATTCAAACAGCTTGCTACTTACTTATTAAGTGCCAGGCCTTGGGACTCTTTCAGTGAACAAAAGAGACAAAAATCCCTCTTCTGTCAAGAAGCTTCCATACACAGAGGCATTCAAACCCTTCCTGGGGAATGTGTTTAAAGTCCAATTTACATGAAAGCAGAGGAAGAGCCTGATGTGAGGGACTTCAGACACCCACACACACAAATCTCCCAGGAGACACTATTCACTGGAGTTAAATAATTTTTGATTTTTTTTCCCCATGAGCTCTCTCTTTTTTTTTTTCTTTCTGAGAGCAATTGTCCTTGGAAGCGATTAGCCGTTATCACTGTCTAACACCTTAGTGTGTATTTATTAATTTGCTCCTTTTCCTGCCTAGATAGGAGGGCCCTCCAGGGCTGCTAAAAGACAGAAAAATCCCCAAAAGGCAGCAACAAGAGAGGCAGAAGACAATTGTGGCCCGTGTTTCTCATCTGAGTCTCTGGGGGGCCATTTGGTAAAGATGCAGATTACACACACACACTGCCCCGCCGCCCCCACCCAATATGGCCCTACTAAATAAGGATCCTACCCCACCATCTGTCCGGGAGCCCCTGAACTGGCCCTTCCCATGAAACAAGCCAGGGCCATTGAAAGTGACTCTTTAGGCAAAAGACCAGTGACTTAGACTTTCCAAACCAGGATAAAGCGCATTTGCTAAGCACTTGCATATTAAAACCAAAATGTTGATGCTTCAAACCCACCCACAGGTTCCTAAGAAAGCAGGCCTGACAATCGGATTCTGAAAGGTCACAGTCTTGAAAAGGATCCCTGGTGACATATTGTCCTGCTAGCCATAAGGTCAGCAGTTCAAAACTACCAGCTACTCTGAGAGAGAAAGCTGAGGCTTTCTACTGTAAAGATGTATAGTCTCAGAAACCTACCAGGGCAATTATACTCCGTTGCCATGAGTCAGAATTGACTCAATGGCAGTAAGTGAGTGGATGGGCTGGAATTGATTTACACCAACTAACACCAAGAACAACTATTTTGGGCGGCAGTGCCATTCTTCTCCTTTATCTAGAATCTGAACTCTCAGCGTCATTAACAATTTAGACAACAGACAAATAATAATAAACTACAGAAGGATAAAGAAAAGCTAACGAAGTTACTTCTGTTTGAGGTTTAGTTGTGTTTTTAGCAAAAAATATGAAATATGAAGGGACTTGCTGAAATTAAATATAAACCTATTTTGCAACCCCAAGTCTTTCTTGCCCAAAAATAATGTCTCACAATAGGAATGGCCTCTGCACTGCCAAGAAAGCATGGCTTCTGCGTTGGATCAGATCAAGATAGCTATAATACCCTGTATTGAGATCACAAAAGAATGTAATGCAGTGCCTTGTAGACAGTCTCATGTACATATACAAAATATTTTCTAAGAGTCTTCAGGAGGCTGTGCTACAGCCTAAGTAGGCTGAATTGCAGCCTAAAACAGAGAGAGATCCATCTCAAAGAGATGTGGGGATAGGCTTTCATAAAATGGAGTGCATCATGTAATCCAATGCAAGGGAAACCCAGTAAGTTTGGGAAGGAACTGCATTGGCTTGGACTAAACAGCCAGAGATTGTGCCACATAAAAAGAAGGAAGACAATTGATAAAGCAACCCAGACATTATTGTGGAAAAGGAAAAGAGACTTAGAAGACAATCAAAAGCTACAAGGAACCTCTCTCAGGGAGAATGTCCTGTGGCTTCAACTTGTGTGCTCTGGGGGATATTCGGCAGTCACATATAAAATTGTGTATTCAATTTAATCCCTTTAAGGGATTTATTCATGGGCCATCACCCCTACTATCCTGACAAAAAATCTATCTTGAAAATCACCCTGCAGTGAGGAAGTTAAAGGTAAGAACATGGTACGATCACATGGAGGAAAATTGGGGAGCCAATGCAACAGCAAGAACCAAGGCCCTAGACCTATGAACCAAAGCAAACCCGTCTTGCCCGGTCTTGCTGCCTTAGCAGCTTTGGTCAATGCCATGTGGAGCGGAGTTGAGCTGCCCTGGTCAAACCTTCCTCAAATTACAGAATTGTGAGCAAATAACACACTGAGTGGGATTGAAAGTCACTAGGCAGCAGTAGGTAAGTAAAACATATGGGTCTACTATTACCTATCTGTAAAAAGTCTTTGGCAACTGGTTTATGGAAGACCCAGGCCCTGATTACCTCCCATAAACGTGTATTCTTTATCATAGCCACGGCCGCTCATGAAAACATGACAGTTGTGCTCAGGAGAGGAAAAGGCGGGATAAGAACTGAGAAAGACGGTCATGTGACCTGGATATTGCTCAAACACTCCATTCTTCTCGGTGTCTTGGAAGAAGTAGAGGGATGAGAACCTAAAGCTGTAAACATTGTGTGGATTAGAAACATGTTAAGTTTGGGGTGAGGGCAGAAGGTGCAGTTTTGGTCCTATAAAGAGTTCCAGTCTCTAAAACCCACATGGGGAGTGTTACCCTGTCCTATAGGGTCACTGTGAGTCTAAAGGGATTCAACAGCAGTGAGGTTATTTGTTTTTAGATTCGTTGGCTGATTTGTTTCATGGCTGAGGAAAGTGGAACCCAGAGAGGTGAGATGCCTTGCCAAGGATATACAGTGAACGACTGGCAAAGCCAGGGTGGGAACCCAGGCCACCCACTCTGGAGTCTGGCCCTCCCCGACTTTTGACCCAGTCTCTCAGGAGCTCTGATTTATCACAAGTAATTTTCCCCGATGTATTTCGTCATCCTCAGTGTGTCCTTAGTCTAGAATCCCTGCTACGCGCTTTGCCCTTTACATGACATTGCTGGAATTGGAAATAGCAGTGACCTGCACTCTCACCTTCTTTTCTGTACCTAGCTACCAATGGACAGATTTTAAACAGTTCACAGTTTATCACCGGCCCATGTACCACCCTGGGAGCAGCATTAGGGTAGATAATAAATCATGAGTAGTCCTGCACAAGGAGATGGAGCCCTCGTGGCTGAGTGGTTACAAACACCAACCGCTCCAGGTGCAAAAAAGGCGCTTTTAATTCCAGTAAAGAGGTAACAACCTCAGAAACCCAGATGGGCAGTTCATTCCGCCTGTAGCCAACCTCACTGCATGTGTTTGTTAAGATGTTGGAGGACACAGTGGATTGAGGTGTGACAAATGCGCTGATGTTGGACTTGTAGACTTGGGCTGCACTGGTTTGGGATTTTTTCTCCATGTACTCTAATGTACTCAGACTAACCCAAGTAATATAAGAAAAGGCAAGACACAAATAAGCACCCGTTTCCGTTTAGGAAAGTCACTAAACAGTGAAAAGCTATTTTCCTCCATGCCATCTCTGGGTGACACAAACAGTTAAGTGCTCAATTCATAACTTAAACGATCATCTGAACCCATACCGTGGTACCTCAGAAGGCAGACCTGGTGGTTTGCTTTTGAACCCTCACAGAGCCTTGCAGCCCCTATCTCACAAGGTTCAGTTTGGCTCTGCACACCTGGTAGTTCCATGACTTGGAATCTACCCAACAGTAACAGTTTGGATGCAAGTATACTCAGTCCTGAGTTATGACCGGCCCCATCCTGACGATTCTGTCATGAGGCAGTTCTGACCGAAGTCAAATACCTCATGATACTCGCTTTTCTTTTCTTATTTTTTTCCACAGGTACTTAAAAGACTTTATTAGGAAGGCTTTGAAGTCAAAAGTAACACTCTTGATAGAATTTACTTTCATCCTTTAAGTCGGCTCTGCAAATATATAATCAGTGATTTAGCTGTAAGATCAAAGATACGTTAATTTATTTAAGATAATATATATATTAGTTCTTAAACTTTATTCCATAAAGTACATATTTCCCTATAAATTCCCTCCTTATACAAAAGAGGTAAAAAATAAAAACAAACACAAAATATAAAATCCCCAACAAAACAGTAACTGGGCATCTTTTTAAAAATTGTAAAAAACTAACAAGAGAAACTAATGTGTGTATTTGTTAATATTAAAAAAAGTGAAAAATCTCTGGATGGGGGACTCCCACCCCCTAGCTTTATATATCTCACCTTCATCAGTCTGTGGGGCTTGAATACTATGGATATAAACTTACAGCTACAATGGCATTAGAGGTGTGTGGTATAGCATGAGTGCATGCTACTTATGATAAACTTTCTAAAAACAGAAAGTGAAGCAGATGGTCATAATGCAGCTCATCATAAGTGTAATACAGGACAACTCAGAGATTGTGTTTTCTGGGTCTTTGAACTGATATGAGCCAATTGAGATGTGGGCTGATGAACTGAATGTGAAATTGACCTGTTTTTTAAAAGCTTGAATGATCTGGAGGTTAAATGGAATGGGGGAAAGTATGGTTTAAATCCTTGGAATAGTGATTTGGGGACCTTTCAGGAACCTGTTTCATGACGCCAATTTACTTCCAACACTGTGGATAGTGACACACATTCAATGAAGCAAGTGCTTGACTGCCAACTTTGAGCCGGCTCTATTACTGCCTACGCAGCCTCTCCAGACATTTCCTTGAAAACTGGCATATTTTTTTAGCCAAGTAAGCTTCTAGTGGCTTATTTTTTCAATTTCCATAAACCACATTATTTAATAACAATTTTTAATCTCCACAAATGAAAATGTGGTTATAAAGTATAAACACCAGGGTTATTGGGTAAAAGGGACTGCAGGACACAGGGTTCTAGGAAATTCAGAAGCCTAGGGATTTGGGTGGAAACACTGATTGAGGCACACTAAGACACCGCTTGACGTGGAATAGCCCTCATGTGGACCTACGACGTGTGATATCTAGGCAGTGAGCCCTCCTACTCAGTCACAATCACCGACTCCTCAGAACTGTTTTGGAGTCAGGGGAGACTGCATATAATGTCCCCAGAAAGGATCAGTGTCTAGGCTGGAGTCTGAACGCATCAAAATATTAAAGATGCTTGCTTCTGTTTGCATCACTTTTATCCCTATCATTCTTCTGCAGGCAAAACCCAGTCCCAGGCGGATGGCAACTACAGTAACCAGACTGTTCTGTCTGACTTCTAAGTTAGGACACATAGACCATCTGAATAAACCCTTTGATTCTGTGTCCCTCTCCTTCCCATAGGCAAAAGTGCAGCCAGCACCAGACCTTAAACCTGCAGACTAAAGGTTTGTCAAAAGTCTAGAAAGAGCAGTCAATACCCTGAAAACCTAGCCTGCAGAAGAGAAGACACAG
Source organism: Tenrec ecaudatus (assembly GCF_050624435.1). Classification (NCBI taxonomy): domain Eukaryota; kingdom Metazoa; phylum Chordata; class Mammalia; order Afrosoricida; family Tenrecidae; genus Tenrec; species Tenrec ecaudatus. The sequence goes on along the minus strand of NW_027457645.1, from coordinate 1,810,317 downwards.
AATCAAAAGCTACAACTGAAGAAAAAAAAAAAAAAGCTCCAGGTGGGTGTCATTCAGACAACCAATTCCAATGAAAACACTTGAGCTTCTCACAGTGTAAAATTGCTTTTACTTCTATACTATTGTAATTCAAACAGTTTCCCATATCTCACCTCCAAATGTAACTCCAGCAGATTCAAGTATATTAAGGAAGAGGCAATTATTCTGGTGTTTTCTCTGCACCGATTATGGAGCATCAAAAAGTTTTACTATTCTCAGCTCATGCCTTAGATTTTCAACTATTTGAATGTGAAGGAAATCTTAACATGCCGCGTTTCACTGGCTGCCTTCTGTGTTGCCTCACCCAGATTTACGTTTTTCATTTTGAGAGTGCCTCAACATGGTTTTTTTTTTTTGTTTTTTTTGGTCAAGGGGCATTGTCATTTTCCATCTTCAGATACATATGGGAAATTTTACATCCTGCATGTTCCCGTATACAATAATTACATTAAACAATGGAGCTTTCTGTATCTTCCTGTTTTTCACAACAGGTTATGCTCACTCATATTCTTAGCTTATCATGCCAAATGTCCAAAATGCACAGGTGGTGTTAATTGAAGGGCGGAATGATTCATGCATTGGTCACTTTAGCATTGCAAGTTCTTGAGCATCTTGATTTTGAAATTCAGTAAAGTGAGATGATGCCTTAGCCAGTTAAATGTTACTCCTTCCAAACTTCACGTACACTCAGACATATCTGAGCAGAAGCCACATTATCTACGTGAAACAGCTTTGGGTGCTCCCCAGCTATATGCAGATGCCCACCAAATATGAGATTATTTTGCTTTCTCTGACTTTGCTCTTAATAGCAGTCAGCCTCATTCCATCTCTTTTGTAGATGGTTGTGGATTCTGGGGGGCCTATGGCATAATGGTGGGCTTATGAGATTAAAAAGATCTTTTAGGGAAGTTTTCTTGATGTGCATTTAATATTTAATTACAACTCTCTTTTATACACGTGTGTCTGTGGATTTCAACATTTCAGTGCACAGATTAGCACATTCCCATAGCGGAGTGAACCTCCCTTCCGTCATCTGGTCCCAAGTATTCTTGATATTGGTCAGGAGTGTTACCTGGAGTTGTCTCAGCAGGTTTCCTGCCATGGGCAGTAGAGCTACCACAGTGGTCAGCACAGCAGTTCTCGCTGACCAGGCACTGCAGTCCTTATCCAGGCTCCTGTCCTCACTTCTTTCTTCACTTGGTCCAGAGCTGATGGGTCCTTAGCATTCCTGCAGGTCAGCTTTCTCCCTGAGGTTAGTTTTATGTCTGGACTCACACTGACTCTCCCTCACTGTGAAAAACTTTGGAGGTAGAGAGTGCTACAACTTGAAGACAATCTGAATTGGGTACAGTGGAAGGAAGTATGATCTATAGATATAGATAATTATATAGATATTATATTGAGATATATTCCTCAATAAAATACTGATTAAGAAAGAAATCTGCCTGAAAGACAATGAAGGTATTGAACAGACTGTAGGCTTCCCTCTTTCCACATGAAGAGAAAGATACTTAAAGCAGACTTCTATTCAAAATAATTGAAGCAAGAAAGTAAAAGTTATTTGTCCCATGTAAAGGAGGGAATTGTCAAGTCAATTCTTTTTGATGGGTGTCTCTGATGTGTGTGATAGGAAAGCTTACAGCTGTTGGCAATTGTTGAACATGATGATAATCTAAGGCCACTGAATCATTCATGAAAAGAATTGTTGAAAATTTATTTTGTTGCCTATACATGTACCATGAGAAAAATAAATTAAAAATGAAAGATAATTTCTTCATGCATAATCAGAAACTGATGGAAAGTCTTGCTGGTACAACACTTCAAAACACTAGCTAAAATATTGAGCTGGAAAAGAGATTATGATATAAGCCAGAAATTTGAAATTAAAAAATTGTTAGCAATGGAATAGTCTTTATTTAATATTTAATTATTTTCTCATTTTTTTCTCCAAAACCATTTTATTTGGTGCTTATAATCATATCAATTCTTAGTTTAAGTGCATCAAGCAGCATTGAACAATTGTTACCAGAATCAGTTTCAAAACACCCCCTTCCTTCTTGAACTCCTTGGCATTAGCTCCCTTTTATCCCCGCCACCCCCTACTGTAGGCCCCAGAATCTCTTATTCTCTTTGCTATCTCGATGTGTTCATCAATTCTGGGTGTCATCTAATGTAAAACAAATAAACAAAGAACAAAAATTCAAGAATGTTACCGCCCATGACAAAAATACATCTGAGATAAACCCAAATAGGAATTGGAAATTGAAGAAGCAGGCAGTCCAAGTGCAGTCTGCTGCCCTTCCCCAGAGTCCATCACAGACCCAGGTGTGCTTAGGACCAAATGTGTCAGGCTGGCTACTGGAATGTGATGACCTTGCTGTCTGACTGCCTTTCCCAAGGCTTCTGGATCTAAAAATACTCTTTAGTAGCTGGCATCCTACAACACACCTACCTTCTTCTGAACATAAGCCAACATTCCCCAAACTGATTGTTACATAAATTACATGGAATATACAAAACAACAACAACAAAACCATATCACTGCCTTCCAGTAGATTCCACCTTATAGCACAGCCTTCCAGTAGATTCCACCTTATAGCACAACCTTATTTCTCTATCTCTGCTGTTGAGGAGGGAACACTGTTCTTCACTTTCAGCACAAAGGAGGGATGCTTGCAAACCTCCATTCCTGCACTGGCCACAGTGTGAAACCACTGGCTGTGGAGACTGGTGCCCATTCCTGATGATGAGCCGGCTCTGTCTCTTCTCTCTGTGAGAAAACTATTGTATCCAATGCCTGTGAATAAGGTGTGCTTTTTCTGGTGACCTCAGACATTGGTTGAACGGAAATATTCTGTTAAGTCGTCCTTACACTATAAAAGAAGGGGAAAATGCAAATGGATGGAAGAATAAGGTTATTTTTATCAAGCTACTTTATAAATTGAAGCACAACCAGAAAATATATCTTTAAAAGGAAAACCATTAACATGTTAATAAATATAAACAATAGCATAAATGATGTCACAGAAAAGATGAGATTATTAACCTAAAAACACAATGTAGGAAATTCTATGAAGACCATGGTAATGGGAAAAAAAACAATTCCTGACAATAGTATTAAATATGTTTAAACAAAATACAGAAAATAAACTAATGGACATAAGCAACCAAAATAAGATTCAAATTGGAAACACAATTAACGTAACTCACTGGCACTGACTCATAGTGACTGTCTAGAGTAGAGTAAATCTGCCTCTTAGAGTTTTAGGCACTGTAAAACTTTTTAAATTGAGAAATTGGCAATTTTATTATGAAATATATAATAGATAATATTATATCGATGTTAGATTTCTTATTTAATTTTCAATATTATTTTGTTAAAATAATTTTTGAAAGTATTCAAAATAAAAATATTTTAAAACATTTTTTCAAAACTAATATGTTTTAACATTTTATTTCTTTCAAACAAAAACCCTTTTATTAAGACCTAATCCAGACATCATCCCATTCTACAGTTAAATTGTATCCAGCAGTGTTTTAGAGTTAGAAAACATGTTTTTTCCTTCTTCAACTCCTATTAACTCCCCCATCTCTCTTGCTGAAACCCCCAGGAACTCTTATTCTGTAGAGTCACCCACCCTGTGCTTCATACATTAAGAAACATATAAAAATATATGAGGATCAAAAGTGCTACCAACAATAACAAAACACAGCAGAAATAATCCCTTAAATTTGTAAAAATCACATAAAATGTTAAAACCCAGATTCAGCACAAAATTCATAAAAGGAAAGATCAAGTGAAAAGTTTTAACCATCAAAGTCAGATGTGTCACTCTGAAATTCTATAGTCATCTCTCCAATACTCTCTGATCACCAGCTTTTTCCACCCCTCAGTTACGGTCAGAGGGAAATCACAGGAGGTGTATTCCCTGTGGAGATCCTGCAAATGTATTTTGAGCTTCCACTGTCATCCATGGCCTTCTGCATGCCAGAATCTCACAAGTTAAGCTCTGATACTATTTAAAAATTTTTGTTTTTTAAGCTCTGATACTATTGGCTTCTTTGGATTTGGATTATATAATTTACATTCCTTGTAAATCTTTTTAAAGCCTCATCTGTCTCCCTTGGAGTGGCTGATGCTTTTGAACTGCTTACCTTGTACTTAGCATCCCAATGTGAAATCCACTATGCCACCAGGGTAGTGGAGTTGTAAATAACCTTTATTTGCATATATTATATATAAGTTATTTATTATACTTTGTTCTCCTGATTGAAAAACATATAGCTGTAATTTAATTAGGACTGGTACATTTATTAAATTTTAAATGTTAAATAATTTTAAAATTATTTAACATTTAAAATTTTAAAAAACGGTTTCAGATTATTTTAGGTAATTACACTTAGCTGACCATTCTGCACCTCAGGCCATCAAAGATGCTGGGTGTTTTTGAGTCACTTTTACTCATGAAGACTTACAGCAAATAAGTAAACTTCCAAGTCCTGAACCATCCTCACTTGCTCTTAAGTTTGATACCATTTTTGCAGCCACTCTGTCTGTGCTTCTAACTGAGCGTTTTCCTCTGTTTTGCTGACACTCTACCAAACAGGATGTCCTTTCTCTAGGAACCAGTTCCCCTGATCACAGATTCAAAATACGTGTGAAGTCACACTATTCTCAGTTCTAAAAAGCATTCTGAGATATGAGTGTGGAATGTCCTCCTCTTATGACACATTTGCTTTCTTTTGGAAATCAAAGTTTTCATTCCAACAAGCGTTCACTTCCTTGGGACTCCAATGAGTAATCTTACAAAGGAGTCCGCGAACCAGACAGCTCATTCCAGTTCACCTGTTCCCCTCTGTGCCTGGAACACTTGTTTTTGCATCAAGGGAGACAGTGGAGAGCAAGCATTATGAAGGATATGCCACAAGTTTAACCCCAGAAGTCACCCATTTATTTTCTGACTTAGAGATCTTTAGTCAATTATCACACACAGTGCACAGGGAGCATTGTAGAAAGAACTCCAGAGGCCTGCCCGGGCTGTAATAGATCAGCGAGCTCAGGACATTTGAAATCATGCTTTGCACTCATGAATCTGTGCATGCCTGTATTTCATTGTCAACAGATTTTGAGTAACAGATAGGATGAGAATGACCATGATAATCAGTTTGTAGAGAAGGAAAATCGGTCATACAAGATGAGTATGAAGGATCAGAGTAACTTTAATATTTGTTCCTCCGTTCAAGTATGCAGGGAGGAAATTAAAAAGCCTGTAAATTTAGAGGTGAGTGGAGAGAAAAAAAATTGTCCCTGGTGTGGCTGAGAGGTAAGAGAGGAAACCCTCATTCAACAGGAAATCCTCCCTGTCATTCATGTGTCTGTCTAGGACTGGGTGTGTGTGTTCAGTGGGTCCTGCACGCCCCCTGCTGCCCAATGTGTTCCCTGCAGGGGAGGCTTGTGTCGGCTCACATTGACTTCCCTCACTGTTCCTTGCACAGGAATACATGGCGGTGTCCTTAGCAGTCACGTAGCTCAGCTGCAGGGAGAACTGATTCCTCCATGTGTCTCTGGTGATGGAAAGTCGGCTCAGGAATGACGGGTTATAATCTGTACCACCATCATAATCTCTGTATCTCATCCACCACAGTCCTTTCTCTCAGGTCTGGCAGATCCAGTTCCAGTCGTAACCAATGCTGGTGATGGAGACACCAGAGACAGTGCAGGTGAGGGACAGCTTCGGGGAGAGTTTCACCAGTGCTGGCCCTGACTCCTGAGGCGGCACCTGGGACAGGACGCCTGTAAATAAAAATAATTGGAATATGTCAGTCACTTGCAGTTACAACCATCCTCATAGAATCAACACTGATATATGAGACCCTCAGGTTGGGGAACTGTCACCAGGCACAGAACTCACAGAAATGGCATCTTTAGACCACAGTTCTGCTTTCCCAAGGGACCCACAGCCCTGTCAGAAGAGAACTGATAGCTTTCAGTACCCAAGGCTGGGATTTTAACCTAGTGCCTGCAGAATGATTTGCATAGGAGGGAACCCTGTGTTTATCAATAGAGGTTCTTTTGTTTCTTCTGAGGCCATTGTAGGGTAATTCTTCTTTTGAACTTATTTGTGTGTTAGGCTGCAATGAGAGATCTCTTTTCCTAAGAGGTGTGTGTGAATGGCCAAAGGAAAACCCAGCATTTCTGAGCCCAGTGTTCTCTCCCTCCAGCCTTCATTGCTCCTGCCCTGACTGAGGCTCCCGTATATCCTGTGTGTCGAGGACTGGACAGTATGGAATTATCCTGTGTGTCGAGGACTGGGCAGTATGGAGTTCCTTGAAACCATCAGGTCCACCCGAGAGTATCATCATTGCCCCACACTCTCCAACACCCATGTCTTCTTTAGACACTGATGCTGTGAGGCAGAACTATGGGCTGTCACTCTACGTGCCAAAGCCTCTCTCGACCCTTACAGGAAGTTGGAAGCTGCTTAAGGCTAAAGGGCATGCTCACATTCAGGTCTTTGTGAGAGGAAGCCGGCACACCTGGTTGAGACGCCATCTAGGTCAGATGGGCTTGATTCAGCCAATGGGTTTAACCAGTATGGTCGACCACGCCTCCCAACTGGGGCCCTGAAAATGCCAAAAACTTTGAGACTATGCCTCTCTCCCAGCAGACACTATGCAGTTCAGTGCCTCCCGGCACTTAATAATTTAAGTATAAATTATTTCAGGAATTGTAAAATCATGCTTTGTTTTGAGTTGTTTTCTCTTCAAAAGATATTTGGCGTCAGATGTGCACACATACAGTTTCAACCAACTGGCATTTGGGGAAAAATACAACAGTGGAGAGAAACGGAATGTGTTGAAAGAAGCACATTGAGGGCAGAATTTAATGACATTGAGAGAACACTGGGCCTTCTGGGATTGATTTCAACTTATCCCAAGTTTGATGTGTTTCTCCCTGTCTTCTCAGGAAGAACGATGGATTTTCATTTTCAGGGCAGGAAAATAAGAGATATTTGAACTGCCCTTCCGGAGGAGTTCCCGGAGAGGCTCTCGGCTTGGGTAAATTGGGAAAGTCTAGACACAAGAGGAAACAAGCACTCAGCACCCCTGTCCTTGCTCCCATGGCAAAAACTGTGTCCCCTGTACCCTGAGCTCCCTCTGCTGCCCTCTTAGTCTCCTGACGCTTGAGATGTTTGTCCACGTTCCTTTCACCGTGCCTCCTTGTACTTTTCCCACATAATAAATGCCAGTGTCTCCAGGTTTCAGATTATTGCTAAAACATGCTTAGCTGGCTGAGCTATCATGGTTGCAGTGTGTTGATTTTGAAGACGGGGCTGTTGCTAAAATTGTCATCACTAGGCTTCTTTGCCACATAACACACGCTTTGTTTCCCAGAGCCTGATAGATCTAGAAACTTGCTATCTGCAGACATGGCAGTGAGACATAGCCCTCTGAGAAAGCGTTCTGAGCCCATCACTGGTCTGTAGCACCTCTACCTGCACTATTACAGCTAGGAGTACAGAGGAGATCTAATTTAAAAGAGTTCTAAGATGAAAAGCACTGTGTTTGATGTTCAAGGTGCTCACAGGGTAAAACATCCATGTCACCAAGAAGAATCCAGAAGGGTGTCACCGCCACAGGTATCTCTGATCAACATGGGAAGAATATGAGTTTGAGTTGTGCTGCCATATTTTACACTGCAGGTGATCCACGTGTGCTGTGTTTGTGGAAGCAGACGGTTGGCTCCGAGTAGGAAAGGCTGAGCAATGGCCCCTGGAGGGGATGTTCCTGACCCGCGTTCTGTGATTCAATCTCTCCTCTTCATCATTCACACTGACTGTGGACAAACAAGTCCTCCCTGAAAACCATGGGCAGTTTGGTAGAAATGCACGTGGTTGGCCTGAGCTGTGAGCCACAATGAAGGAAATTCCCGAGGATGCCATTTTCCTTGGTGACCTTCTTTCTTGGTAGCTCCATCCTATCCTAAGGACAAGGTTAGTCTATGAGAGATTCAGGCTATTGGGTAAAGTGAGGGTAAAATGATGACTATTTCTGAGCATCCACTTCTCTTAAAAAATAACAAAATGACATTTTATTGATAATTTATCCACATAATATACAATTCAGTAATTCAACCATATCAAAAGGGTTGTATAATCCTTACCACAATCAATTTTACATTATTTTCTCCCCCATAATCATTATCATTTATGTAACTTTTTATTTTGCAAAAATATACACAAGAAAGCAGTTACCAATTCAACAACTTCTACATGTGTGCTTCGGTGCCACTGACCATTCTTTTTATGTCGTACAACTATTATTTTTATTCTTCTGTGAATTGCTACACACCCATTAAAATGAATTCACTGTCCCCTAAGCAAAAATTCTTCCTCCTTCACGCACAGTAAAAAGTTTGGTTTCTTTTTAAAAATAATTTTCTTGATATAATTTTCACACTTCCCTGGTTAAACCAGACCTAAAAAGAGTTCCGTATGCATCATCACAATCAGCTCTAATGTTTCCTCCTGCCTCCCGCACCCTCTGATCACTCCCCAATTACCTTCTCCCTCCCCTACCAGATAAACCATTGCCTCAGTGGTTGTCTTCTTCTGTGCTCCAAACAGGAAACAAATAACAGAAACTATAAACAAATACAGAAAGATAGAATAATAGCGCTGGAGGCTCAGGGAATCCAGGGTGGACGATACCTTCAGGACCAGGGGCGTGAGGGGCGAGGCTGGGAGAGTGGAGGGTGAGTGGGTTGGAAAGGGGGAACTGATTAAAAAGATCCACATGTGACCTCCTCCCTGAGAGATGGACTGCAGAGAAGGCGAGGAAGGGAGACTCCGGATAGGGCAAGATATAACAAAATAACAATCTGTGGATTATCAAGGGCTCATGAGGGAGGGGGAAGCAGGGACGGAGGGGAAGAAAAAGAGGACCTGATGCAGAGGGCTTAAGTGGAGATCAAATGCTTTGAGAGTGATCAGGGAAAAGAATGTACGGATGTGCTTTATACAATTGATGCATGTATATGTGTGGATTGAGATAAGAGTTGTATGAGCCCCTAATAAAATATTTTAAAAATAAATAAATAAAGCATACAAAAAAGGGGGGAGCACCCACTTCTTTTCTCATTTCGTCCTCCTCATCTACCTTGGTGGTTGTGGAGTCTCACCTGTCACTTTCCAGGTACTCGATAGAAGTGCCCATGGTTTGTGACAAGATTTAGCTAGATCAGTGCTCTAGGTGATCTTATTCTGAGGACAGGATCTTATAACATGGCTCTGCACAATCCTCGCCTTCATGGGGAGATCACTAAAGATAAGGGCATTAGAGCAACGTGTGGTGAAGAAAGCAAATGGCGCAAGGCTATCGATTATCTGGGGTCTTAAAGGTCTTGTCATCAAACAAGCACCAGTCTAAGTGAGGCGTCAAGTAAGTCCACACTGAAGAAGCACATCAGCCTGTGTGATCCAAAGATGGTGACAACAAAATACAAATATGATGAAGGGAAAAGTTTCAGAGCTACAATTGTGAACCTCCAATTTGTTAAAGGCTAAGTGGACAGTGGGAACTCAAAGTCCATCTGGAGAATATCTAGTCATATTAGGCATTTGGCAGATCCTCTTGACAAGCTTTATTATCAGACAGAGATGACTGCAAACTTGATCATAGTGGATCAGACCATGGCATAATATGATACTTGGTCAGTTGACCTACCTCTTGACCCAACCTGAATTTGCTCTAGGGTCAAGTATTTCTCACTTGTTCTACAACAGATCCCCACCCACCTCTGGACTTTAAAATACTGAAGGTGAACTTTCCTTTCTTACTCTTTACTTTCATTTTTATAATGTTTTTATTCTCTTCCTGCTGTTTTGTTTTTGTGTTTTATTGTTTCTATGTGTTTTATTGTTTCTATTGGGTTTCCAAGTGTGTTAAGCACAGAAGGAGTGGATACTTAGAGACAATAAGTGATACATTGTTCTGGGGCATGTGGGGAGCAAAGGAGTCAGGAGGGTGAGGGGATTTGGGGAGCAAGCAATGAATGCAAGAGGGGGAGGGAACATAAGAATTTGTTATGATATAGGTATATATATATTTACAATTCTTTTAAAAAGTGATTTAACTATGCAAGTGTATTACATGTGAATATTATATTAAAAACCCCTACATTAAAAGCCATCAAGAAGGCAAGGCCCAGGATGATGTAGAATAGCTGCTGCTTCAGAGAGGGGTTCCTGCATAACCGAGGATGAGGCTCCCAAACCCAGTCCCAATGCCGGCTCCAGAGACACCACTCCAACTGTTCCAGTCCCGGCTCCAATGAGCTTGGCTGCTATGTCAATGTCCCTTGAGATGGTGCTGACTAGAAGCTTCGACAAGGGATCAGTGAGGTCAGGGAATGTGGGACTCTCGAGCTGATGAAGTGCTCATCTGTCAGTGTCTCCAGTTATTTCGGCACCTACACAGACAAGGGTCGAGTAAACAACTGGGAGGTGTTCCTGACCAAGGAAAGGGTGGAGATGAATTTGGTGCAGGCATACATTTTCAGGGGATAAGGAGTAGTGTCAGGGGAGTTGCTCTTGGTGCAGAGAAGATAGACAGCTCTACACCTATTCTTGATATGACTGAATTATTGAATTGAAGCATATGTACATGAAGTTCCAATAAAATTGTTTTAAGGAAGAATGTTGTCTGTTACTTATGCAGACCTTCAGATAGGGCTTTGGTTAACAGGCTCATGGCCAAGAGTCTCTCTTTGTGAATAAAATTCTATCAGCACATGGCTATGTCCTTCTCTACTGCTTGCTGCTATTTTCACACTCCATCAGTTGGGTTCAGTAATAGTCTCCAAGAGTATATGACCAGTGGAATCATAAAGTATGATTTTCAGGCCTTTTTCAAAAAAGAAATTTGCTGATCCTTGATCTAGGGAAAGAGTCAGGAAGAAAAACAGCAAGACTTTCGGAAATATATAATTTTAAAGTATAATGATTATTTGACAGAATATAATATTTTAAAATTTTCACTTGAATGGATAGGTAAGAACTACCTACCATGGTTGTACAGTGGTGACTTGCCCAGTAGTTAAATGAAAAGTCAATCATTCAGACCCAGCAACTGCTCTGTGGGAGAAATTTTTGGTAGAATAACCTCATAAGGAACTACAGGCTTGGTATTCTTATATGAGAAGTTCTCATCTGTCCTATAGGATTACTAGGAGTTGGAAATGATCAGTTTTAGCAGACTTTTAGTTTGGGTGAAAAGCAACTTTTTTCAATATATTATACTTGAATAAATGACACCAATTTTCAAACCACCAACTTTACAGCCATTAGTTGAGTCCTTAACAGTTAGCACTACCCAGGAACTTCACTGAGTCTGCCTGAAAGCTATTCGACTGTGGCAGTTAAGTGATTTCCTGTCAACTTGCAAAGGAATGAACTCTAGCCTGTCAATCAGTTTGCAGCTAAATGACCTAATTTGGAGGTGCAAATAAGATAAACATCTCACTAGAGGCCACATACATTCTCTCCATGCGAGGCATTCCTGTTCACAAGTCACATGGAGCTACGCAAATAGCAGCCAGAGCCTTGGAGCTGGAGGAGTCCCATGGAAACCCATGTTAGCACTAAGATGCTTTCAAGGCCACTGGATCCACAAGACCTTCCACCCACTAACTAGCCTGTGATCTGCCTGTACTCAGCGTTGTTGCATATGTTGCATGAATCGAGAGGAATTTACAGATTGGTGTCAGACATATGGACTACTATTGGACTTATAAGTTTGATCTGTCCTGGGCTGGTATGCTTTCTCAATTTACAATTGCTGCTTCTATAAAGCTCTTTCTATACACATAGAAGTGCCTATGAATTGATTTCTACAATCCACCCAGACTAACATACTGACCTCAAGACATATGCTGATCACCCCTGACAGAGTAATATACACTCCCTGTAGAACAAGCTCATTTGTTTGTTTTCCTCTCCAACAGAATGTTTTCTCTTCTTACAACTTTGAATCCACAAATATTAAGGGTAGGCACTGAATCATAAACAATATAGATTCCAAGTGGGAAACTATGAGATGAAGAACCCTGGATCAAAGTAAGAAACCTGACTTGAAACTCCCTCTCCAAATGCTCCAGAGTCAGAATGCTTCCTTCTTTTCAGGCCCTTACAGCACCCTACAATACACAGCTCCCTCCCTGCATGGGCGGTTCGTATCTGTACTCACACTGACTTCCCTCCGTGTGTCTTACCCACCGTAATACATGGAATTGTGATTGACTTTTAGACTGTCCATTCGCTGATACAGTGTGTTCTTGGCAATGTTTCTAGAGATGGTACACCAGCCTTCACGGAATCTACATAATATGCGATAGCAACAGTACTAATATGTGAAACCCACTGTAGGCCTGGAGCATGACTGATACAGGTCACAGCAGTGCTACTGAAAGTGAATCCAGAGATTGCACAAAAGAATCTCAAAGACATCTTAAGCTCCCTCAAGTCTCCTTCAGACCCAGCCGGTTGCACATTAGTGTTGACACTTGCAAACACAGAATATGCTGGTCATGAAAACCATGACATATTTCCAGTCTCCTGCTCCACACACTAGCTCTCAATAAAATGACTTGTTAAAATACCTGAGTGAGACAAGTCTGTGTTCATACAAACTACTGAATGGGCTTACCTGGGGACTCTGGTACTGAGGATCTTTTCCCAGAGCTGTATGGTTGGGAATGGTGTGGATTTTATTAGCAGAAGGGGGGGGGCGGTATTTGCATATCTTCCTAATATACAGTGGCAACTATGGCTGAATATTTTCAAAATGCTCACTGTTCCACCTTAAAAGTAAATGAGTCTCCCAGAAGGATTCATTGGGATTATTACTTGGAAATGGTTCCTTATTATGTGATTGCGATACACAGAATACAGTCCTGTTCATATTGTTTCATACACAATAAGCGATTTATATATAGCTGATTTAAGACAGTATGTATGCTCATTTGCTTAACATATTTCACTCAATTTATTTCATTTATGTGGCAATAGACCCATAAGTTTATATCTAGTCAGCATGAATTGATTTTAATGCTTAACATCTTAGAGAAGGAACACGCATATACTACAATTTATCTCTTTTTAGATATTTAGGTTATTTCTCATTTCTGGTTTTATAATGAAAGTTACTATTTGGGTTGAAATAAAAGAGAAGAGAAAAAAGCATTCACATTAATATTACAAGAAATCACAGTAACAGACATGGCCTTACAGTAAACTTTTCTTCAACACAATTGTAATATTAACAATAAATATCATATTTTTAGTGAGAGCGTTCCCATTAGGACAGAAACACACCAAAGTCTTAACTTTGCTAGAGAAGATGTCTTAGATGACATTGGAACTGCATAAAGATTTTTCTAAAATATTTAATAGTTTAAAGCCTCTTGTGTCAAAGTCAATAGGATCTCCCAGAAGCACAGACTTACGACAATACTTGTTTTATTGCAGAACAGAGAGTATGTTGTAGGACAACAGATGCTAAAGGATGGTTTTGGGTCCAGAAGCCCTGGGAAAGGTAGTCAATCTGCAAGATCTTCACGTTCAAGTAGCCAGGATCCCACATTTGGTCCTAAAATAATAGTAGAATTTCCAATTCTACTTTCACATCCCTTGTCCTTTGGTTAATCTCTTCATTTTTTCATATGCTATAATTATATAATAATGTATGGCTAGTACTCTTGTTTTAAGAGTGATTTTAGTGCAATTAAACAAATAATATATTGAATATAGACTTTACTTATTCCATTGATAATACTGTTCATATTTCAAGGCTCTGAATTATATGAAAATCACTTTTCCTTTTCAATATTTTAAAGTGTAATTTGAAATGTTGCTGTACCCACAGATTTCCATCAGTTGTGCCCGGCTATCAAAAGAGATAGTTACTGGGGTCTTAAAGGCTTGAAGATAAACAAGCGGCCATCTAGCTCAGAAGCAACAAAGCCCACATGGAAGAACACACCAGCCTGTGTGATCACGTGGTCCCGAAGTGATCAGTTATCAGGCATCAAAGAACAAAAAATCATATCATTGGCTGCACATCTCCATGATACGATCGCCGAAGACAAACGGGTACGTAAGCAAATGTGGTGAAGAAAGATGATGGTGCCCAACTATCAAAAGAGATAGTGTCTGAGGTCTTAAAGGCTTGAAGGTGAACAAGCGGCCATCTAGCTCAGAAGCAACAAAGCCCACATGGAAGAAGCACACCTGCCTGTGCGATCACGAGGTGTCAAATGGACCAGGTATAAGGCATCATGCAAAAAATATATATATACCATAGTCAATGAAGGGGGAAGTGCAGAGTGGATACCCAAAGCCCATTTGTCGGCCACTGGAGATCCCCTCACAGAATGGGTTAAGGAGAGGAGATGGGTGAGTCAGGGTGCGATGTAGTACCGATGAAGAACGCAGCTTTCCTCCAGATGCTGGATGCTTCCTCCCCCCAACTACCATGATCTGAATTCTACCTTGCAGGACTGGGTAGGGCAGAGGTTGCACACTGGTGCATATGGGAGCTGGAGGCACAGGGAATCCAGGGTGGATGATATCTTCAGGACCAGGGATGTGAGGGGCGATACTGGGAGAGTAGAGGATGAGTGGGTTGGAAAGGGGGAACCGATTACAAGCATCCACATGTGACCTTCTCCCTGGGAGACAGACAGCAGAGAAGGGGGGAAGGGAGACTCCGGATAGGGCAAGATATGACAAAATAACAATCTATAAATTATCAAGGGCTCATGAGGGAGGGGGGAGTGGGGAGGGAGGGGAAAAAAAGAGGACTTGATACAAAGGGCTTAAGTGGAGAGCAAATGCTTTGAAAATGATTAGGGCAAAGAATGTACGGATGTGCTTTATACAATTGATGTATGTATATGTATGGATTGTGAAAAGAGTTGTATGAGCCCCTAATAAAATGTGAAAAAAAAGATTTCCATCAGTTTCTGACGATGTGTGAACAAATATATCTGTCATTTATTTTAAATTTTTCTCATTGCACATATATATTCAAAAATATTTTCAACATACGTTTCATGCATAATTCAGTGGCATGAGATTTATCATTGCTTCAACGATTACCAACATCTGTTAATTTCCTATCACACTTAACAGAAATTGCGGAAAGAACTCCGACTTAACCCTTCCACACTACCATGGAATAAATTACTCTATCAATTTCTTGTTTCACTTGTTTTGAATAGAATTCTGATTTAAGTACTTTTCCTCTTCCTCTGGAAAGAAAGCAACCTAAACTCTGTTCATTGCCCCATTGTCTTTAAGCCAGATTTTTGAAATCAGTATTTTATTGTGGCATATCTCTCTATCTCAATCTCTATATAAACATCTATAGATCATACTTCCTGACACTGGAAACAATTCATAGAGCTTGAAACTTGTAGCACTCTCTACATCCAAAGCTGTTCACCGTGAGGGAGAGTCAGTGTGAGACCAAACATAAAACAAAACTCTGGGAGAAAGCTATCTGCAGGCATGCTAAGGACCCATCAGCTCTGGACCAAGTGAAGAAAGAAGTGAGGACAGGAGCCTGGATAAGGACTGCAGTGCCTGGTCAGCTAGAACTGCTGCGCTGACCACTATGTTAACTCTACTGCCCATGGCAGGAAACCTGCTGAGACAACTCCAGGTAACACTCCTGACAATAGTCTGAACACTTAGGGCCAGAGAAAATGTTGATGTGCGACCCACAGAAGTTGGAAGACAGTGTAAGCCCAGCAAACACCTCTCCTGTATGTGATGGGATGCTGTCAACAGGGGGTTCTCAGAATACATTGACCCAAAACCCACCCCGGGTACTAATTCATGGGTGGAAAACTGAGCTTCTTATTTCTCTGGTTTCTTTTAGCCTCACAAATAGCCCTGTTGTTAGGATACCTTTTCATTCCAACTCTAAATATAGAAAATAACATTGAAGTATTTTTTACCTCTTTCCAAATATTGTAAAATGTATTGGGGGGAAGAAGAATTTGGGATGATATACACTTTTTCCCCTGTGTGTTCAGATGTACAAAAAGATTCAGGTTGACCTGGTCTTGATTCCAAAGCATGGTGAGGATAAAGATTGTCTTGAATTTCAATAGATCATTTGGGTACTTTTGATGGGAATGCACATGAAGTTACATTGAACATGAAATCTGCACAGATATTCATGTGATTGGTACAGTGAAGACCTCAGAGAGAAGACTGTGTTCTCCCAAGGACTCCACCAGCATCACTTTAATAGTCTGAGTCCCAGAGCTACAAGCTCCATTCAACCCTTTCCACCTTTAAATACAAGTGCACCTACCACATGCAAATACCAGTCCCATAAAATCACAGCATGCATGTACTTAAATTCATATTCCTTCGCAAACTGGAGAGTATTTTCTGGGTGTAACGATTCTTATCCACATGATCATGAATTGTGTGTGGGTTTTCCTCTTTCTGGTGGCGACGCCGGAAGGTAAGTGCTTCAGGGATTCACACATGAAGTCTGGGGATGCAGCATCTGACCACATGACTCGCTGTGTTTCTCTTTATCCCCAGGTGTCCTGGCCCAGGTGCAGGTACTGGAGTCAGGCCCTGGACTGGTGAAGCCCTCACAGACCTTGTCTCTTACCTGTGCCGTCTCTGGATTCTCTTTAACCAGCAATAATATGCACTGGATTCGCCAGGTTCCAGGAAAGGGACTGAAATGGGTTGGGGTGATGTGGAGTAATAGGAGCACAGACTATAATCCAGCTCTGCAGTCCCGAGTCAGCATCACCAGGGACACCTCCAAGGGCGAAGTTTATTTAAAACTGAGCTCCGTGAATCCTGAGGACACAGCTATGTATTACTGTGCTAGAGACACAGTGATGGGAATTCAGTGTGAGCCCAAACACAAACCTTAGTACATCAGGCATGGTTTCAGCAGATGTGAAAGACAAGTCAGTGATGTTTTCCTCTCAAAAGCTGTGGTTTCCCCACCTTGTCAGCACCTCTCTAGGGACCACCAAGCACAGATTCTAGGGAACCTTCATGTATCTGAACCTGCCATCTTTTCAGTGAAATAGGATTTGTCTGTTTCACCTCTCAATAGTAATAGGTATCAACGAGATCTCAGTGTACAATTCAGAGGATTAGCAAGAGCTGTGTGTTGTCAAAGTTAGAAATAATAAAAAAAAAAACTCACTGTCATCGAGTTGATGGCAATTTATGGTGGCACCCTGTGGGTTTCTGAGATTCTAACTGCTTATGGGAGTAGAAAACCCTGTCTTTCTTCTTTGGAGTGGGCATTGGCATGCAGATCTCAGCGCAACACATGACCACTATGCCACCAGCCTTGTTATAAAAATATTAATGCAGGAAAAATTCTCATGTGAGCCCAAAATTGTCTCCAAGCCATCAGGTAGATGTTCAATGTTTTCATTCCAGTGAATGCTCTCAAGTGTACATTATGTAATGATTTGAACTTACAATGATTTGGACCATAATTGTATGCGTTGATATTGTTAGGCACCCTTGAGCTGGCTTCATATCACAGAGACCCGTGTTCAACAGGATGAAATGCTGCCCGGAAGTGCACTCAGAATCATTCCTCTGTTTGACTCATCGTTGCAGCCTTTGTGACAATCCGCCTCCTTGAAAGTCTCTCTCCTTTTCATTGACAGTCTAATCTACCAAGCACAAGACCATTCTCCGGGTTCTGGTTCCTCCTAACAACATGCCCAAATAAGTGAGATAAAGTCTTATCTGAATGCTTCCAAGAAGCATCCAAGATGTGCTTATTCCAAGATAGACCTGCTTGTCCTTCAGGCAGCCTGTGATATATTTAATATTATTCTCTAGCACCAAAACCCAAATGCATCAATTCTTCTTTGATATTTCTTATAGGGTAATTGGCCTTTATTAGAGTCACTCTTGGTTATCACAACTGTGGTTGCTGTTTCAGGCAATAGAGATAACGTTCAGGTTGTTACTAAAATCACACAATGTATAGCACAGCATCCTACAATAAATACTCAAGGATCAAAATTCAGCAGTAGTGCCGACATTGAAGAAATCTATATAATCTTAACTCTGGTCAACATGAAGAGAAATGTTCATCTTCAGAAAGTAAAGGTCGGTACGTGTAAATTATACTTAGGTGAACCTGGACCACAAAACTATGTAGCACAATGATTAAATGCTCAAGTTTTAGCCAAAAGATTGGCAGTTTAAAACCACTCAGTGAGTCCGTTGACTAAAGACCTGATAACTGTCTCCCATCAGTATTACAGAAAAGAAAATCCTATTTGGACAGTTCTTTTATTTGATTCAGGGTCTAATAACCACCCTGCACCCAAACAACCTTGGATGCTTATAGTCATATCATTACATAGACAAGACATTTACAAGAGTAATTACCCGAGACAAAGTGAATGGCAACATAAGAATTATTATAAAGACAGTGTATTGTTACATATTTCCCTTTGCTAGGTGTGTTTTCCAACATAAAATATATACCTTTTCCCCAGCACTGACATTCAACATGGGAAGAATGTGGTGTGTTTGAATATGTTAAGTCCCATAGAGTCAGTTCCAGTTCTCAGTGATGCCATGTACAACAGAATGAAATAATGCCTTCTTCGGCACCATAATCACAATGAATATTTTTGAGCCCATTGTTACAGCCAATGTGTCAATCCATTTCATGATGCGCCTTACTCTTCATTGATCTCCTGCTTTATCATGGATGATGTCTTTCTCAAGGGACTGGTATCAAGAGTCTCACCATCCATGATTCTAAGGAACTTGCTGGCTGTTCTCCCTTCAAAACAGACCTGATTGTTATAGTGCCAGGTCTCCCCACAGCACTTTCCTCATTCTTTTACAGCATCACAAGTCAAAGGCCATCATTTATACTATGGCCTTGCTTATTCATAGTGCAGAGTTCATATGTATATAATAATGTTGAAAATATTATTATTTGGATTCTAAAAGTGACATTTAGGAAACCCTATAAAATGGGTCTGTTGGTGCAGAGATATAAAGGGCTATGGTGGTGCTGTGGGATAAGATTTGGTTGCTCAACACAAGGTCAGGGATTCATACCAGCCAACAGTTCCCCTGAGTAAGATGACTTCTATTCCTGTATATAATTACAGTCAGAGAAAGCCTAACGAGCAGTTCCAATCAGTTTTCTAAGTTTCCTATGAGTCAGAATAGATGCAATCACAGTGGGATTGGTTTTGGAGGAAGAGATTGCTCATTTTGTCGCATAGTTGCTTGGTCTACCAAGTGTCCCTCATCCAGACACATCCAAGAACCAGTTCTCCCTGCAGCTGAGCTCTGTGACCCCTGACAACCACTGTGGAAGGAGCCAAGGAGAGGGAAAGTCAGTGTGAGCCCCCACACAAACAACCCTGCAGGACAGCTGGGGTGTGTGGGGGGGGTGGCTATTGGAGGGGCGACTGATGTAAAGATCAGCAGGGGGAGGTCAAGTCCAAATTAACAGGCCCAGGAACCAGAAGCAGGTGTGTGTGTGTGAGCACAGATGAGATTTTCTGCTGTATCTTGGTTTGGCTTTTTTCCCACCGCTAAGCAACTGATTGAGAGGAAACTCCAGTAGAAACTCTTCTATTTTGTCTTAACTTAGAAGAGGAAAAACTATTGTGAAAGCAAATATACAGAAAAACAGAAATATACTCCACTAAAATAAGTGATAGAAAATGGGTAAGGCTGCTGTTGAGTCAATGAAGACTCATAGAAATCATACAGGAGAAAACATAAGGTCCCTTTGGATTTCTGAGACTAAAACTTTCAATGATCAGAAAGTGTCATCTTTCTCCTGAGGAGTATATGGTGCTCATGAACAGCAGAACTTTCAATTAATAGTCGACTGTGTAATCCACAACACCACAGGATCTCTGAGGTATGACGGGTGGGTAGTTCTGACCTTGCTTATCATGGGTCTGTTTCATTTTTTTTAACTTGATGAGTATTTTCTTTTAAAATTTGGTCAGCAATTTCCATGCCCTTAAAGACCGACGCTGTATCTTGTTCAGAAGTGCATTATAATTATAGATCACTTAGAGTGTATTATTTTCACATACGTAAGCCTTCATCTTCCTGAACATGGTCCATTATTCTAATTATTTGTGTGTCATTTGGTACCTTGGAAGTATTTTTCTTTTAAATTTTCTTTATTGTGGTGGTGTTGGGGGGGAGTAGTATTTTTCTTATAGTTTTCTTTATGTAAGACTTTTGTTTCTCTGCTTAGGTTTATTTCAATTTATTTTAACTTTTAGGTGGCTATTGTAAGTTATATTATTTTTTAAACATTTTATTAGGGTCTCATACATGTCTTATCACAATCCATACATATATATATATACATCAATTGTATAAAGCACATCTGTACATTCTTTGCCCTAATCATTTTCAAAGCATTTGCTCTCCACTTAAGCCCTTTGCATCAGGTCCTCTTTTTTTCTTCCCCCTCCCTCCCCATTCCCCCCCCCAATGACCCCTTGATAATCCATAGATCGTTATTTTGTCATATCTTTCCCTATCCGGCATCTCCCTTCACCCACTTCTCTGCTATCCATCCCCCAGGGAGGTCACATGTAGATCCCTGTAATCAGTTCCCCCTTTCCAAACCACTCACCCTCTACTTTCCCAGCATCACCCCTCACACCCTGGTTCTGAAGGTATCATCCACCCTGGATTCCCTGTGCCTCCAGTGCCCATATGCACACAGTGTACATTTTATTTCCTTTTCAGAACTTTCTCTATTGGTATGTGGAACTCAGACTGATTTTCTATGTTGACCTTATAACCTGTGAAAATTTTTAATCTTTCAACTACTTTCAATAATTGTCTTCTATGGCTTTTGGCTTTTCTATGTTTAGAATGATGCCATCAGCAACTATAGAAGAGTTTTACTTCTTTGTTGCCGTTTTGGATGCCCTTGTTTTACATGTGTTAATTGATAGCTGTAGTTAAGAGTTTGTGTTAGTTAGGGTTGACTAGAGAAACATGTGTTTAAGAAAGAGCTTTATATAAAAAGAGCAAGTGTAAAAAAAAAGCTGAGAAAACATCCCAGCCCAGTCCAGATCAAGTCCCTAGGCCCGATATTAGCCCATATGTCTGATACCAATCTACAAATTCCTCTTCAGACTCATGTAACACATGTGATGACACCGAATGCAGAAAGATCACATGCCAGTGGCTGGGCAGTCTTGTGGATCCAGTGGCGGTGGGAGCATCTCAGTGCTGGCAGGCGGTCTCCAAGTGGTTCTCCAGTTGCAGGATTCGAGTGTAGCTCCATGTTTCTTATCAGCAGGAATGTCTCGCAGGGAGTGAGTGTGTATCCTGCCTCCAGCAAGCTATTTATCTCCATAGCGCCCCAAAATGAGGTAATCAGTCTACGATCTGATTGACTGGCTAAACTCCACGCCTTCACTTTTAATAGTCTTAAGTTGACACCAGATTATGTAACTATCATAGAGTTTCAGCACAATATGAAATAAGTTTGGTATTTAATGGTATCCTTATCTGGTTTCAATCTGAAAGGGGAATGCTTTCACTCCCTCTCCACTGAGTACAATATTTGTCACTGGCATTGCATTTTGCTGTTTAAAATCATATTAACTCAGTTTGGACTCACAGCAACAATCGAGAAAACAGAATGAAAAACGGGTCATGCTTCATTTTCACAGATGTCATGTATGAGGCATTTGTTGCAGTTACTGTGCCAATCTATCTTGCTAAAGGTCAGTTTTAAAAATAACTTTGTGCTTCATCAACCATTATGTTCTTTTCCAAGTTCTGATTTTCCTGATACATGTCCAAAGTACTTGAGATGAAGTAATCACCTCCTCACTTCTTTCAAGTAAGCATTATAAGAGTACATCATCCAATATACATTTTTTTGTTTTTCTGGCTGTCCATCCTACCATCAAATTATTCACCATTACCATAATTCAAATACACCGTTTAATCTTTTATTTTTCTTTCTTTTTCTGAGTTGCACGTGTATATGAGGCAATTGGAAACCACATAGGTTGGGCCAGGTACATCTCAGTCCTCAAAGAGTCATCCTTGATCTTCAACCTTTCAGGAGTTCTGTGCAGCAGGTTTGCTCAATGAACTTCATCATTTGATTGACTGTGGCTTCCATGAGTATTGATTGTAGATACAAGCAAGATGAACTCCTTCACAACTTCAATATTATCTCCATTTATCTTGATATTTTCTATTGGTCCCTTAGTGGGGAGTTAATTTCTTTACAATGAATTTTAAACTAAAGTGAAATCAGCAGTCCCTGATCTTCATCAGTAAGGTTTACAAGTCATACTATCTTACAACATGTAGTACTATGTTACTTGCATGACAGATTATTAATACAGCTTCCTACAATCTTGATGTCATTGTTTTCATTTTGTACAGCTTCTCAGTTTATTTGCTCAGTATAGCATGTTGCATAAAGAACCTGCTGAAGTTATCAAAGATTCTGTATTACTGTGATGAACAATGAAAATCAGTGGAAACAAGAAACAAATCACACTATAGATTGCATTGAACATGTTTTTTTTTAATTCTATGAAAGTACTTAAAATGTTTTCCAGAAAATATGGCCAGGCATTCTGTAACCATTCCAAGAAATGATCTCAAAACCAAACAAAGCCAACCGACCACACAATAACAGCACTAATAAATAATGGGAGTTAATATCTTTGTATGTGTTTTTTTGCAACTTGAATGTTTCCTTTGGTCAAGTTCATGTCCTTTACCCACTTTGAGTCTCAAAACTCTGTACATGTTTCACTCTCCAAACGGATGCTTAGTGAGATGTTAGGAAGAAGAAAGCGGAGAGAACTCTCAAGAGAATATGCAGAGAACTGAGAAAACATGGTAGAATAAATATCCATTATCAATTGCGGGTCTTAATATAATCCAAATTTCCTAACACTCTCTGTGCTTTCTGTGACCCAATAGTTTCTCTGGTCTTCTGCTTAAGAATCTTGATTTCTCAATAAACAGCGGTAATCCCAGAGAAAAGGAAGGCATTAGACTTTCTCATTGTGATTTATGAGAAAAGATGGAAAATTTCTCTACTTTTCTCTCCTGGGATTCTAACATGTAGATCACCCCTTCAATTTCCAGATTAAAGTTCAAAACTTGGTGCAAGACACCACATAGTGGTCAGAGTTCTGTAGGAACTACATCACTTGTTCGTCAGTTTTTATTTTCTTTTGGGTATTCTTTGGCCTGATAGTATCAAGAGATTCTAAAAATGGGTTGACATAAAAGAGGTTTGCATTAGTTGTCATCATGGATTTTTTCCATGCCCTGAGTGTACTGTTACAGGTACAGCATCAGGATTTGAGCCCAGGAGTGACAAATGCACCACAAATCCTCCCCCTTAAGATTTTCTGTCTCTGGTGGCTATATATTTTTGGAGCTGGATCTACTACAACCTGCAAAAAAGTTTTCAGTGGTTGTTATCAGTATGTCTGAGCAGCAGAAAACAATTACCCGCTTCAATAGAGTTGAGTCTCAAGCGCCAAAAGAATGTCCACCAATCCGTTCTCCCGGCAGCTGAGCGCAATGACCACTGAGGGCACAGCTGTCCATTACTGTGTGAGAGGAACAGTGAGAAGACTCAGTACCATCCAGGCACAACCTATCCTGCAATAATGACCTCAGTCTACAGAGATCTCATGGCCTGCACAAAGCACAGGAGCCAGACTTCTGGGCAAGGGCAATGGGGGAGGGATGGGAGCAAGGAGCTTCCTGTTAGTAACTAGGGTTTCCTTTCCCTCCAAAATATTTTCTCTGAAAATCTTGTCTTCCTAAATATTACAAAACACTACATCAATTTAAATATTAATTCATTTATATGTTGTATGCATAAACACATTTAAATACATGTATGCATAAATAAACCCTGGTGGTGTTTTGGTTACTCATTAAGCTGAGACCTGAAATTTCAGGAGTTCTTAAGCACTAGCTGTTCCACAGTAGAAAAACGGGTCTATTTTCTCCCATAAAGAGTTACAGTTTCAGAAGTGCTCAAGGACAATTCTACCCTGTCTATAGGGTCATTATGAGTCTGCACTGACTCATGGCAGTGAGTGTGAGTGATGAATATATGGATATATACTATTTGTATCATGAACATGTGTTTAATGATTTTCACATCCTGGATGGCTGTACTGGATTAAATGAAAATTAAATCACAAGATCACAAACCGTGGGGTTCATCTGAAGAGAACTTAATGAGGAATTCATAGCAACACAGAATTGTATAGTATAGAAGTAAAACTGAGATGGATTAGTTCAGTTTCCAAGTAATGGAACTAGAAAAAGATGAGCATGCATAGGTAATATCCATGGCATAGGTAGCACACGCCTGGGAGAGGCAATAAAAAAGTAACCAAGATAAATGAAATAACAGGAACACAACCAGTAATCTGATTATATGAAAAGTGACTTTTTTAGAAGATGAACAAAAGTGATCAATAGCCAGGTTTCCTGATCATCCCAAGAGCAGGAGGGCAGGAATCTCAGATCAGAAACCAGAGAGGAGACACCATTCTGCATGTTTTGTGGACATGCTTTATGAATAACTTCCTGTCCACACTGTACAAATATCACTGAAATATGGAAATGCCTTAGAAGGAAAGAAAAATCAGTAAGGTTCCCACACAAGAAAGAGGTAATAGAACGGTCTACTATCATGTGTATCCAGTCCGTAAGGTGAACAAGAGAGGATGCATTGTGAATGCTCATACGACACAGGAAGTCTGTTATGTATGTAATATAAAGTTCACACATTGAAAACTATTTTTAAAAAGATTGATAATACATAACAATTAAAGCAATGCTTGATAAACAACCTGTTTAAGAGCTGTTTTCTGTTGGAGGTGCTCGTGTTTCTCTCAGTCCGAGGGAGAACTCTTGTCCATATTCTCTACTCATCTGCTTCTAAATATCAGAGGACATGCAAATGCAGCTCTCTGCCTGCTGATAAAACAACCACAACCTCTGATGTGGGACATCTCAGAGGACAGTGCCAGTTTCAAGGGTCTCTGCTGTTAATATTTTGAAATCAGGAGCTAGTCCAGAGGACACATAATGAATTTCGTACCAAACTTGGCTTTCATTTTGGCCATTTTACATGGTAATCATTGTAGAGCTTACTGTGTGTGTGTATAATAGTGTGTGCGTGTGTTGGTGTGTAAGTCATCTAATCAGAGTGTCTGTTTGCAGGTGTCCAGTGTGAGGTGCAGCTGGTGGGGTCTGGGGGCGATCTGAGAAAGCATGGGGTCTCTGAGACTCTCCTGTGCAGCTTCTGGATTCACCTTCAGTGACCACTGGATGACCTGGGTCCGCCAGTATGCAGGGAAGGGCCAGCAGTGGGTCGCAGGCATTAGTACTGGGGGTAGTACATACTATACAGATTCAGTAAAGGGCCGATTCACCTACTCCAGAGCCAATGCCAAGAACACGCTGCATCTGCAGATGAACAGCCTGAAAGCCGAGGACACGGCCATGTATTACTGTGCAAGACACAGTGAGGGGAAGTCAGTAAGAGCCCAAACACAAACCTCCCCTGCAGGGAGAATACTGGTCTCCAGGGGGCACTCCAGATGCACAGAGCACAAGATTCAGACCCAGGAGCAGCTGGAGCTTCAAGGTTGATTTCCTGTGGTTATATGTGGATTCTTCTAAATCTCACAGTTCCTCACAGATCTCTAATTCAAAAAAAATAATTCTTCTGTGCCTACTCCTGGCATCTATGAATTAAAAAGTTATATTGTAACAAAATAATATATTCTGTCCTACAGCAACAATCAGCTTCTTAACCTTTAAGGACAAGAAATGACTCTGCCAGTGGTCCCTGCATCAGAGTTCTCATGACGCTCAGATAAAATACTTTCCAGTCAGACTTCAGGAAAATGGTGCTTGAGTATTGGCTGACAGTCTTAACAGTATGTGCTTCCATCACACTCTGTGGGGAATTCTGGCAATGATCTAGCTAATGATTTAATTAAAAGGTAGGCAGTCTGCCTATTTTATATTGAATTTCTTCAAATGACACAATTTTTGTTGTTGCTGATTTTTGCTTTTGTTGTTTTTCCTTTTATTCCCCGCCAGGGGAGAGCGCAAACTCAGGGCCCCATTACCACAAATTTTGCAGTCAAGTCTCCAAAATTTGGGAATCTCAGGAGTCAGCACAGCTTTGGTTGTTTTTCCTAACATTCGTGGCCTAATGTTTCTGTGTGTGTGTGTGTGTGTGTGTGTGTGTGTCTTTTCTGCAATCCCATCTGAAAAACACATAAATTCACCAATTGCATTTTATTACCTGGGTGCTAATATCCTCTATCAGTCTATCCTTCAGAACCTGCAGGCCATGATAGTCCAGGAAACATACTAACTTTTGTGAAAATTCAGGATTCGGGGAGAATTCTAGGGCCAAACAGGATCATTCAGTTCTTCATGCTGGATGCTGTATCTTCATCTTCACAGCCGCACAAAATGCCGGACACTCTTTCTGGTTTCACCCAGAGAATCCACATTTGTCCTGTTAATCAGCTTCTCATCCTCCTGGTGGCTTTGCTAGTTAATTTGCTGTTTGTTACCGGTAACATTCCCAGTATGCAGTGACACACAACTGTAGGTGAGGAATTTCAGCTATTTTGGTATAAGATCCTGTATAAAATGTAAGATTATGTGTGAATAACTTTATCAATGATGACTTTGTGAACAAGAAATGTCTTCCTGTGCCAAAGGTAAATTTTTCATTGTTGCAGGTACTCTTTTCACCTTAGAATGACTCTTGAGCAGATGTAAGAGTATAGTTGTCAAAGGAAAGCTCTTCCTTCTTAGTGACTTACAAAAGCCATTCCTATTTACAGCATACATTGAATGGGAGCCACTTTGGGCTGAATTCAATGAGATTTCTAGATTTAGCTGACCTTCAAACTTTTGAGTATCTAATGATTTTCCATAATCTATTGCAGAAGAGAAAATGTGAATCTGACAATTTAAGTATTCCTGGTTTTGTTCTGAGTGTCTTATAAAGATGTAAGTCCCCAAGAGAAGAATACAATTGCCTTTATTCCTAAAGTCATCCTAGTCATCCTCACCTTTCTCAACCATCTTCTTCATCACTCTCTGTGGCCTGAAAGAACAGGAGCTTGGTCTTAGAGAATGGAAAAATCATGGAAGGGAATGTGTTCTCTGAGGAAGCAGTCAAGGTTCTCATCCCAGATTGATTCCTTTTAAACTTTATTACAAACTTACAAATCGCATGCATACCAACATAGCCCATCAGATATAGTCTCATGATGTATTTATTCAAATTGAGGTCTTACTCACTCTGAATAATACACTTGGGATAATAGGCCTCATTGCCAGTATGTCAGTTTCTTCCTCTTCTTGGGGAAACTCTGAGGTGAAACGCTCAGGGATTGAAGCATGAGGTTTTGTGACTGCTTTATTTGTGAACCTGGCTCTTTCTCTCAAGGAGAAGCATATGCAAATAAAGGCCCTCCTTCTGCTGATAAAAAAAACACCCCAATCCCAACAATACAGTTCTTGGAGAAGATCCTCAGTACCATAATCTACAAGAGTCCCTATTATGCAATCTGTATGAACACAGACTCATCATGGAGTCTGTACTAAGCTGTGTTTTTCAGGCAGCTATTTCAATAAGTAATGTTATTGAGAGCAAGTGTGTGTGAGTGGGCATGAGTTACAGACAGTTGACATGTGTGATCGTTTCCATGACCGGCATATACTGGATGAGTCTGAAGGAGACTTGATTGAGCATAAGACATCTTTGAGATTCTAATGTGCAAACTCTGGATTTACATTTAGTAACTTTTCCATGACCTGTAGCAGCCAAGTTCAAGGCCTGCAGGGTATCTTATCAGTACTGTTTATATCACGTATTGTACAGATTCCATGAAAGCTGGTTTACCATCTCCAGAGACATTGCCAAGAACACACTGTATCCGCTAAAGGACAGTCTAAAAGTCAATCACACATCCATGTATAATGGTGGGGAAGAGACACAGAGAGAAGTCAGAGTGAATACAGACACAAACCTCCTATGCAGGGAGGGAGGGAGCTGTTTTGCAGGGCTCTGTAAGGGCATGGACAGAAGGAAGGATTCTGGATCATGAGTATTTGGAAAGGGAGTTTCTAGTCTGTGTTTCTATTGTGATCCAGGGTTCTTCATCTCATTATTTCACACTAGGAATTTATGTTTGTTTGTTTTTTATGATTCAGTGCCTACCCTTAATATCTGTGAATTCAAAGTTGTATTGTAAGAAAAGAAAACATTCTCATAGAGAGAAAAACAGCCAACCAAAATGAGCTTGTTCCATAGATAGTAGAAATTTTCCAGGGGTAATCAGCATCTCTTTTGAGAAGGTCAATGTGCTAGTCCTGGTAGACTGGAGAAACAAATTCATGGACACTCCTACCTGTATAGGAAAAAAGTTTATATAAAGAACAATGGCATATTGAGAACACATATCACTCCAGTCCAGACAAGCCCATGAGTCCAAAAGTAGCCCATATGTCTGATACCGTCCTGTAATTCCTCTTCAGTCTCATGCAACACATGATACAACGCTGAGTGCAAGAAGATCACAGGTTAGTGGGTTGAAAGTCTTGTGTATCCAGTGGCATTAGAAGCATCTTACTGCTGGCGTGGGCCTCCACATGGCTCCTCCAGCTCCAAGGTTCTGGCTGCCATTAGCATAGCTCCATGTGGCTTGTCAACAGCAATGCCTCACAGGGAGAGAGTGTATCTAGCCTTCAGTGAGCTATTTATCTCCTTCGTACCTCCAAATGAGGTCACTAAGATGCGACCTGATTGACAGGATAGACTCCACCCCTTCTTAAGTTGACAAGAGTTCATGTAACTGCCAGTCGAAGAATCTTTCAGGCAGACTCAGTGGAGTGCCTGGGTAGTGCTAACTCTTATGGCTTCAACTAATGGCTGTACAGTTGGTGGTTTGAAACTTGGTGTCATTTATTCAAGTATAATATAGTGTAAAAAGTTGCTTTTCACCCAAACTAAAATTCTGTTGACATTGATCAGTTCCAACTCATAGTAATCCTATAGGACAAACTAGAACTGCTCCCATAAGATTTCCAAGCCTGTATTTCCTTATGAGATTATTCGACCACTAATTCTCTCACAGAGAAGTTGGTGGTTCTGAAAGATTGAATTTTCATTTAACAGCTAGGCAAGTCACCACTGTCTAACTGGGGTTGGTAGTTCTGACATATTTTTAGTGAATTTTTAAGTATTATATTCTGTCAAAAATCATCATACTTTAAAATTATGTATTTCATGAAGCCTTGCTCTTTTTCATCCAGACTCTTCCCCTAGATCAGGGGTCAGTAAATTTTTTTTCAAAAAAACCTCTGAAAACTATAATTGATGATTGCATTGGTCATATAGACTTGGAGACAAATATTCAACCTTACTGATTGTGTAAACAACAGCAGGCAGCAGAAAAGGGCATAGCAGTGTGATAATAGAATGCTATTCACAAAGACAGGAACTGGGCCATGAGCCTGTTAACCAAAGCCCTACACTGAGGGTCTGTGTAAGTAACAGATGATCTTCTGTTTCTTTTCTAAAAACAGTTTTATTGGAATTTCATGCACATATGATATAATTCAATCATACAAAGAAGAGGCATACATGTCAGTCTTCTCTGCAGTAGGAGCAGCTCGCCTGCCACTACCCTCATCCCTTAAAAATTTTTGTCAGCGCCAAATTCTTCTACACCCCTCCTCTGGTCAGAAGCGCCTCCCAGCTGATGAGGTGACCCTTGTCTGTCGCGCAGAAACAGCACAGGCACTGACAGAGGAGCGCTTCAGCAGCTTGGCAGCCCCACATTCCCTGACCTCACTGATCTCTAGTCACAGCTTTCAAACCAGCATATCTCAATGGACTTTGACACAGCAACCAAGCTCATTGGGGCTGCCACAGTTGGAGTGGCATCTGTGGAGCCCGCATTGGGACTGGGTTTGGGAGCCTCATCCTGGGTTATGCCAGGAACCCTTCTCTGAAGCAGCCACCCTTCTCCTATGCCATCCTGGACTTTGCCTTCTTGAAGGCCCTCAGGCTTTTCTGCCTGATGGTGGCCTTCCTCATCCCTTTTGCCATGTGAAGGAGCCATATCCACCCCCCACATTTCTCTGTTCCATGTCTGTCTGCCCAAAATTTCCCTTCTCTGCACCTCCCCGGGCAGTCTGGGGAAAATAATTGGCTCAGAGTTTGACAGAGGAAAGACAAATAAATACTTTATTAATAAATATGTTTCTTTTTTTTAATAAAGTGGGGGGTATACAATTATCATCACTATCAATTAAAATTTTTTCTTCCTCTTTGTTCATATCATTACATTTTTATTTTGGCAAAATGTACACAGGAAAACATTCTCCAATTCAACCACTATTATATGTACAATTGAGTGTCTTTGATTATACTCTTCATGTTTACAACCATTATTGATATCCTATTCAAAATTATCCCGCCACCATTCATATAAACTGACTTCCCCCTAAGCAACAACCCTATCTCCTCCACCCACGGTAACCCTTGGTCAAGCTTTGTTTTTATGTAGTTTTAAAAATAGATGTATATAATATTCACATATCAGGCATCAAAGAACAAAAAATCATATCATTGTTTGCACACCTCCATGATATGATCGCCAAGGACAAACAAGTGCATAAGCAAATGTGGCAAAGAAAGCTGATGGTGTCCGGCTATCAAAAGAGATAGTGTCTGGGGTCTTAAAGCATTGAAGGTAAACAAATGGCCATCTAGCTCAGAAGCAACAAAGCCCACATGGAAGAAACACACCAGCCTGTGCCATCAAGAGGTGTTGAAGGGATCAGGTATAAGGCGTCAGAAAAAAAAAATCTTACCATAGTGAATGAAGGGGGAAGTGCAGAATAGAGACCCAAAGCCCATTTGTAGGCCGCTGGAGATCCCCAATCAGAGGGGTCTAGGGGAGGAGATGAGTCAGTCGGGGTGTAATGTAGCACAGATAAAGAATACAGCTTTTCTCTAGTACCTAAAAGCTTCCTTCCCCCCCCCCCAACTACCATGATCCAAACTCTACCTTGCAAGTCTGGATAGAGCAGAGGATGTACACAGGTGCAGATAGGAGCTGGAGGCACAGGGAATCCAGGGTGGATGATACCTTCAGGACCAAAAGTGCGAGGGGCGACACTGGGAAAGTAGAGGGTGAGTGGGTTGGAAAGAGGGAACCAATCACAAAGATCTATATATGACCTCCTCCCTGGGGGGACAGACAACAGAAAAGGGGGTGAAGGGAGACTCCGGACAGGGTAAGATAGGACAAAATAATAATTTATAAATTATCAAGGGCACATTACAGGGGGGCGGAGGAGCGGGGAAGGAGGGGGGAAAAGAGGACTTGATGCAAAGGGTCTAAGTGGAGAGCAAATGCTTTGAAAATGATTAGGGCAAAGAATGTACAGATGTGCTTTATACAATTGATGTATGTATGAATTGTGTTAAGAGTTGTATAGGTCCCTAATAAAATGTTTAAAGCCAGGAAGATGGCCGACCTGGACACCTGCATACTCTGAGAGCTCCTCCAAACAAAGCAGATTTGGTGTCCAGGTAGCTGAATAGTAGGGGTCTGGTGAGTGAAATATCCCCCTGGGACAGCACCCCAGTACCACCCCACACATTTGTCCTGAGCAGGGGTCTAGGTGAAACAGGACCGGACTCGTGGGACATCTCTGGTCACTAAGCTGCCACCATCTCACTGGCGACTAGCCTAAGCTCCATCCCCAAACCGGACCCCCGCCCAGAGTCGCTTGCCTGCCCTGCTTAGACCAGCGCAGCAGGTCACGCGCTCCCCTACACCAGCGGCCCACTCGCGGATCCCCACTAGGAGAGAAGTTTTCCTCTCCCGTGGTTCCCCTCTCCCTTCAAGGCAGAGATCTGCCCTGGGGCCGTGTCCCTCCCTCCATTTATCCAAGCTCTGGGGGGCAGACCCGCAGGTTGTCTGGCGACCCCCACGGGTGACCACCACTCACACTGCTGCCGAGGACCTCTCCACCGGCCCTCTGTGTGCCGGCCGCCCACCCCCACCCACTCCCTGCAGCCTAGCAACAGCTCCACTCCCGGCAAGGACCCTGCACTGAGCATTTCCCGCAGGCGGGAGCCATAGCCCAACCCGCGCCTGTCCCGGACCCTGCGCTTCCGCAGAGCGCCGTGGCCCATGCTGCTGAGTCTGCCCGAGGGCCCCTCCCGGTGCCAGGCACAAGAGTGGGTGCCTTCCCCAGGGTGCTGCAGGGACCCCGGCAGCCACTGCTCTGAGCTCTGAGCCTGAGCGGAGGACAGGCGCCATTGCCCCCTGCGGTTTCGCACCAAGCCGCTGCTGTCCGCACAGCTCTGAGCTCTGAGTGGGGGCAGAGGACGGGCACCATTGCCCCCTGCGGTTTCGCGCCAAGCCGCCATTGTCCACATGGCTCTGAGCTCTGAGCCTGGGCGGAGAACAGGGGCCATTGCCCCCTGCCGTTTCGTGCTGCTGTCCAAGGGGCCTTCCCGTGCCCGCTCACAGCCCGGGCAGATCAAACATTCCAACTGTGGTGGAGCCTAGGACTCTGCTTTGCAGTCCCTGCGGAGCCGTCAGTGAGCTCCAGCCGGCTCTCACCACCTAGGGGCCCTGTGGGGTCCCCAGTGCCAGCCCTAAGCCTGCCGCAGCCCTCCCCAGCCACCACAGGAGACGGGCACAGTGGCCTGTGCCCCCCCACAGTACCCTTAGCTGTCCTAGCACTTCCCAGCTAGAGCACAAGGACTGCCAGTGGGGAGCGGCTGGACCTAGAAGGGCTTGCTGAGCTGAAGAGCATTCCCACCATCACATAGATCAGCACCATATCTTGGGACAACACGAACTCACCCACCTCTGCGCTCTATTAGGCATCACCAGCGCTTAGAGGAAAAGGGGGAAATTTTCAGATATACACATCTACACATCCTCCATCTAGCATAGGTTTTTTTTTTTTTTTTTGCCTTTTTGTGTTTTTTGTTTTGTTTTTAATTTCTTCTTCCCGATATTTTACTTTCTGTGCTGTACTCTCTCTCTCCTTCCTTCCTACTTTTTCATTAATGCTTTTATTTCTCTTCTGCCCCTTTTCTATAGATTCTCCTTCTCTCTCTTTTTTTCTTCTCCTTCCACCTCTACTAGTATCACAGCTTGTCCCTCTTCTATTACAGATTCTCCTCCCTCTCCCTCCAATTTTTTTCTTCCTCCTTCCCAATATTTTGTTAAAAACTATTTTTAAATCGTTAACCTTTTAAATCCTTTTTATTACTAACCTCCACTCCCCATAAAGGGGGTTGCTAAGGGTACCCTGTCACACCTGGTCAAAGCAGCCCGAGGACACTCACTGAGGCTCCAGCCCCCATTCCAGCTGCTGATAAATCTCTGCACTGCGGGTTACCAACCCGACAGGGAACTCGGTCTACACAGCAGTCTGACCCACCCTTACAGTAGGTCATAGGCAATTGCCTGAAAGAATCCTTAACAATAACATAGATAAGGTTACCTCGGTCTCCCAGAAGCATGGGGCCTATGAAAGAATCAAGAAAAAATCAACAGACCACATCACTCCCAACAAAGAAAGAAGAGAAACGAGGCACTTAAACAGACCTAATGTCACTCATAGAAGAAACAGATATGGATCAGCCACAAAAGGAAATCTTCAGAACTCTGCTTGCAGTAATACAGGAGCTAAGAGAAGCAACCCAGAATAAGGATGCAACAATAGAAGGGATGAAATACACAATAGAGGGGATGAAGTCCACAATAGAGGGGATGAATTCTACCCACCAAAGGGAACTGCAGAAACTAACAGAGGAGGTAGCAGAGGCCACACAAAAGGTCACAGAAGCTACATCTAGGCTTGAGGAGGCTGAGAACCGTATCAGTGAACTGAGGACACTCAAACCGAACGAAGCAAGCAAGAAAAACAATCAGATGGGAGAATTAATGAAACAGAAGACAGCCTGAGATCAATGACAGATGCTATGAAGAGGAATAATGTTCGAATAATCGGTCTACCGGAACACAACATAACACAAAAAAGGACAGCAAAGATAGCAAAGGAATTTCTGGAAGAAGATTTTCCCAACCTAGCAAAGGAGAATCAGACTTTCATACAGGAAGCAGAGAGGACGCCGGCTAAGGTAAACACCAAGAGCAACATGCCAAGACATATAATAGTAAAAATATCCAACTTAGAGGAAAAAGAGAAAATTTATGAGCAGCAAGAGAAAGGAAGACAGTCACATACAAAGGAGCGCAGGTAAGAATATGCTCAGACTTATCAGCAGAAACCATGAAGGAGGAGAGAATGGAGCAACATCTTCCAAAAACTGAAAGATAAAAATGCCTCACCCAGAATCCTATATCCTGCCAAGTTATCCATTAAGATAGAGGGTAAGGGTCTTCCAGGACAAGGAAGAACTCAAAAATATGCTTCAAGTCACCCGACCCTGCAGAAGATACTGGCGGACTCACTATGGCCAGAAGATCAAGCTCCAACTAGAACCATCGGGAGGCCACCATATATCCCATCTCCATCTAGAAGTTAACATGCCAGCAACAAGTAGCAGGACAACAGGGTCTCAGATGGAAAAGAGGACATGATAGAATCCCTCACTCAAACACAGCACACTGATATGAAGGGAGATAGGTAAAGACCCAAAACACAAAACAGAGTATGGAAACTATGAAGCCAGAGATAGTAATAATCACTCTGAATACCAATGGGCTCAATTCGTACATTAAAAGTAAGAGGCTGGAGAACTGGATTAGAAAACATAACCCATCAATCTGCTTCCTGCAAGAGACCCACCTTAAGCTAGCAGAGAAGCTGATGGTTCCCGGCTATCAAAAATATATAGCGTCTGGGGTCTTAAAGGCTTGAAGGCAAATAAGCGGCCATCTAGCTCAGAAGCAACAAAGCCCAAAGAGAAGAAGCACACGGCCTAAACGAATACAAGGTGTTGAATGGACCATGTAGCAGACACCAAGGAACAAAAACAATCATTGTGTGATCACCTTCCTCACATAATCACTGAAGACGAAAGTGTGCATAAGCAAGTGTGGTGAAGAAGGCTGATGGTGCCCGGCTACTGAGAGACATAGCGTCTGGGGACTTAAGGCTTGAAAGCAAACAAGCGGCCATCTAGCCCAGAAGCAACCAAGCTCACACGGAAGCAGCACACCAACATATAGGTGATCATGAAGGGCAGAGGAGACCAGGTCTCCAACAACAAAGGTGGGGTGGTGGTGAGAATCATATCACCGTGAAAGAGGGGGAGTACATGATGGGGACCCAATGCCCAACTGTAGACAGCTGGACATCCCATCCCTTCCAGAGGGGTAGTGGGGAGGAGATGAGTCACTCAGGGTTCAGTGTAGCAACAATGAAACTAAAAACCTTCCTCTAGTTCCTGAACGCTTCCTCCCCTCCCAATTATCATGACCCCAATTTTACCTAGCGGGCCTGGTTATACCAGAAGATGTACAGCGGTGCAGTAGGGATCTGGAAACATAGGGAATCTAGGACAGACAAACCCCTCAACACCAGCGGTGGGAGTGGCGACACCAGGAGGGAAAAGGGTGTAGAAAGGGAGAACCGATCTCGGAGACCTATGTGTAACCTCCTCTCTTGGAGATGGGCAATGGGGAGGTGGGTAAGGGGAAGACGCCGGGGAGTGTAAGATAAGATATAATAATTATTTATAAACTATCAAGGGACCAGGGGTGGCATCGGGGAGGGAGGGGGACAGGGGCAAAAAAGGGAAACCGAGCTGATTCCAGGAACCCAAGTGGAAGGTGAATTATGAGAATGACGAGTGCAACGAATGTGTAAGGGTGCTTTGCTCAATTGATGTATGTACAGATTGTGATAAGAGCCTTATGAGCCCCAATAAAAAGATTGAAAAAATAAAATAAAATGTTAAAAAAATATTCACTGACTTAATGTTTACAGTGTTGTAAAATATATATGTATATATGCATATATATCATAATGAATTCTTATGTTCTTTCCCCCTCCCACATTCATTGTTTGCTCCCAAAATTTCCTCACCCTTGCTACTCCTCTACTCCCCTAGGGCCCTATAGACCATTGCATCAGTTATTGTCTCTAGGGTTCCGTGTCTGTGCGTTACAACTTTGGAAACCCAATAGAAACAACCAAAACCAAAACTAAAATAAAGCTGCAAGAAGAAAATAATAATAATATAAAGATAAAAATGAAAATAAAGAATGAGAAAGGAAAGACTACCATCAATATTTTAAAGTTCAGCAAAAAAATACTGTTATGGAACAAGTGGGAAATACTTTACCTTAGAGCAAGTACAGGTTGGATCGAGAGGTAGGTCAACTGACCAATTGTCATATTATGCCATGGTCTGATCCACTGTGATCAAGTTCACAATCATCTCTGTCTGATGGTAAACCTTTTCAAGGGGATGTACCACAGGTTTAATATGACTAGATATTCTTCAGATGGATTTTGAGTTCTCGCTGTTCACCTACCCTTCGACAAGATGGATGTTCATCATTTGAGCTCTGGGACTTTTTCCTTCATTACATTTGAATTTAATTGTCACTATCTTTGGATCCCACATGCTGGTGTGCTTCTTCATTGTGGACTTCCTTGACACCTGACTTAGATGGCTGCTTCTTTGAAGACAAGCCTTTTAGACCCCAGATAATTGATAGCCTGGCACCATCTGCTTTTTTTTCACCCCACTTTGCTGTAATGCCCTTACCTTCATTCATTTTTCAATGAAGGTAAGTATTGAACAGAGCCATGTTAAGATCTTGTACCCAGAATATGATCACCTAGAGGATGGATCTAGCTAAATCTTGTCATAAACCATGGGCACCTCTACCTAGTGCCTGGAAAGTGAACATGTGAAACTCCACAACTGTGTTACTCTGGGTTGACTAGGGAAAAAATTCATAGACATTCATATGTGTACAAGAGAGAACTTTATATCAAAGAGCAATTGTACATTAAGAAAGCATACCTGCCCAGTCCAGTTGAAGTCACTAAGTCTGAAATTAGCCCATATATCCAATACCAGACTATAAATTCTTTTCAGACTCACACAACATATACAATGATGTCGAATGCAGGAAGACCACATGCCAGTGAGTGGAAATTCTTTTGGAACCAGTGGAGGCGGAAACATCTCAATGCTGTCAAGGGTCTCCACGTGGCTCCTTCAGCTCCAGGGCTCTAGTGTCGCTTCATGTGTCTTGTTCACAGGAATGTCTCACAGGGCATGAGCTTGTGTCCCGCCTCCAGGGAACTATTTATCTCCTCAATGCCTCCAAATGAGGTCATCAAACTGCACCCGCACTGACAGACTAAACTCCACCCCTTCATTCTTAAGTCTCAAATTGACAACAGATTATGCAACTACCACAGCAACCAAGGAGGCAGATGAAGAGGAGGACAGGAAAAGAGAAGTAGGTGCCTTCTCTGTTTTATACTCTACTTAAATTTGTATCTTTATGTTATTATTATTTTTCTTTATGTTTCTTTTTTGGGTTTTTAATTGTTTTTGCTATTGTCTCCCTGTTTGGAAGCAAAAAAGAAGTGGATGCATGGAGACAATAACTGAGGCAATGGTTTATATGGAAGGGGGAGGGGAATTAGGGAGTAATTAGTGGATCTGTGAGGCACGAGTGAGCATTAAGCTTTTTTGACAATGGATATACAACTCTTTTCTAGAAGTGTTTTAAGTATGGAAATCTGAATGTTATATCAGGAACATTACAAAAGAAAGGGGGGGGGACTTGATCTATGGTTACCATGTGTGAAGGAGGAAGAGTTT
This sequence comes from Tenrec ecaudatus, assembly GCF_050624435.1. NCBI lineage: Eukaryota > Metazoa > Chordata > Mammalia > Afrosoricida > Tenrecidae > Tenrec > Tenrec ecaudatus. Next base: position 1,772,292 of record NW_027457645.1, on the reverse strand, counting down.
TTGCTTAGGGGATAGTGAATTAATTTTAATGGTGGTGGAAAAATATGCAGGGTGATTAAAATAATGGTTGTACAACATGAAAAGAATACTCAGTGGCACTGAATTACACATGCAGAAGTTGTTGAACTGGTGAAAGTTTTGTTACATACATTTTTTCAAGTATGTGAAATGTATTACATGAATAATGATTATGGAGGGGAAAATTGTTCCATAATTGACTGTGGTAGAGATTGTACAACTCTTCTTGATATGATTGAGGTATTGAATTATACGATAACTTGAAAAGTGCCAATAAAAGTGATTTGTTTTGTTTTGAAGAGAAGCGGATTCTCAGAAATGTTCATCATTTTACCTCCCACTTTAACCCTACAGCCTGCACATTTCATGGGGTACCCTTGTACTAAGGGTAGAACTGGGCTGCCCAGAGAGAAAGTGAAACATTCCAAGAAAAATAGTATCCCCAGGAATTCCCTTCTTTATGGCTCACACCTCAGGCCAACTGTCTGCATTTCTACAAATCTACACATGGTTTTCAGGAAGAAATTGTTTGTCCATAGTGAGTGCAAATGATGAAGGGTAGAGATTGACCTCACAGAACAAAGGTCAGAAAAATTCCCTCTAGAGGCCATTACTCAGCTGCTCCTACTCAGAACCATCCTCCTTCTGCTTCCACATGCACAGCACACGTGAATCACCTAGAGTAAAATATGGTAACAGAGCTCCAAGTCACAAATGAAAGTCAGACTTCTTAGGTCTTCATCCTTACCATGTTGATCATAGATGCCTGTGGAGGTAACACCCTTCTGGATTCTTCCTGGTGACATGAATGTCCTACCCTGTAAGCACCTTCATGTCAAAAACAATGATTTTCATCTTAGAATGGTTTTAAATTATATCCCCCCCTTTATTCCTAGGTGTGATTGTTCAGGTAGAGCTGCTACAGACCAGTCATGAGTTGGGAAAGCTATGTGCAATGTCTCAAAGTGCTATGTCTAACTTTCAGGTCTGCAGATATCAAGTTTCTAGATCTATCAGGTTCTGGGAAACACAACCTGTGTTAGGTGGCAAAGAAGTCTTGTGATGAGAGTCTTAGCAACAACTCAGTTTTCACATATTGATACATTGAAACCACAACAGCTCAACCAGCTGGGTGTACTTTAACTGAACAATCTGAAACCTGAGGACAATGACATGTAAATGTAGGAAACTTACCAGGAGACACAGTGAAGGCTAAATGGTCAAACATCTCAAGCATCACAACACTAACTGGGCAGCAGAGGGAGCTCAGGGTACATGGGACACAATCTTTGCCACAGGAGCCGGTGCAGGGGATGTCAAGTTTGTTTCCTCTTGTGTCTGGAGTTTCCCAGTTCACCCACGTGGAGTACCTCTTCAAGGACACTTCAGCAACTACAGTTCTCATGTCTCTTATGTTCCTGAAGGGAAGATCCTAAAAATTAAAATTCCTTGTTCTTCCTGAGAAGACAGGGGAGAAAGAAATCACACTTGGGACAAGTTGAAATCAATCCCAGAAGGACCGATAATCTCTCTAGGCTGTTAAAATCTGACCTCCATGTGCTTCTCTCAACACAATCAGTTACTCTCCATCCTAATTCTTTTTTTACCAGTTACTGTAGGTTGAAACTATATGTGTGAATCCCAGCCCAAATATCTCCTGTGAAGAGAAAACAAAAGCAAACCTGATTTTACCATTTCTGAAATAATTGACAGTTGCATGTATTTTTGAAACTTGGAGAAACTGACATTTTGAGATTCTTAATAAAGCATCAAAATGTCTCATAGTCATTAGAAATCATATAATGGCGCTTGCCCCAATCCCAACTATGTGGACTCTCCCCCTTCCCTTCCCCCCACCCCTACCTAAAGAAGGCAATTCAGAGAACAGAACTGAAGCTGAAGCTTGGGGACATGTGCATCTGTGATTAGAGCACACGGGAGAAGCGAAGAGGGTAGGAGTGTGAGAAGAACACATCCTGACCCACTAATCCCCAAGGACGATATTACTGCTCATAGCAGATAAGGCACAGTGAGGATCATAGGGCCAGTCACACCACAAGACATGATGTCCCTAACTGAACTATATCACTATGGGGGACAACACTGGAGACTCAGGGTGGGACTTGTGTCTGATCAGACCCCATCACATTGGGGCAAAATACTAAGGGCATGCAACAGCAAGGGAAGCAAAGCAATGAAGTCCCCGGGGAATGCCAAAATTAGATGTTGGGGACAGTGTGACACAGCACCCCTTCAGACTCGACTTGAAAGCATTCCTAAAAGTCAAAAACCAGCCTGCAACGATTTATATGCATTTCTTGTTTTGTCACTGGCTATCTTTTTGTTGTTATTTCTGTTTGTTCGGTTGGTTTTGTCTTCCTCTGTTGTTTTGTTTGGCTTTGCCTTGTTTTTGTTCTTATTAATGTCTCTGCATGTCGATCTAGATAGAAGACTGGATAAACAATTCAGAGAAGGAAAAAAAGGACCAGTGGTCCCGGGGGGACATGGGAGAAGGAGAGGTGGGAGAATAGAAGGTGGGGGTGAGGGGATCAACCAACCCAAGGTCAAGTTAACAACAAATGAACTAAAATCGTTGGAGAGAAAGCATAGGATGCCTAGTGGGGATTAATCGAGGGCAAAGTCAGAGCGAGGAATTACTGAAACTCAAATTAAGACTGAACATGTTAGTGGGACAAGAGGAAAGTAAAAGGAAATGGAGGAAAAATTAGAAAGCAAAGGGCATTTACAGAGGTCTAAATATAGGCATATACCTATGTAAATATATATATATGTAATGGCAGGGAAATAGATATGTTAGGTATTAAGGTTGAAGATGGAAACTGGGCCTCAACTCAAGTACTCCCCAAATGTAAGAACACTTTGTTCTAAAACCCTGCATTCTGTGATGCTCACTTTCCCAACACGATGGCGGTCGACAAATTGGGTGCATAAGCAAATGTGGTGAAGAAAGCTGATGGTTCATTGCTATCAAAAGATATAGTGGCTCTGGTCTTACTGGCTTGAAGATAAACAAACAGACATGTAGTTGAGAAGCAAAAATGGAAGAAGCACACCAGTCTGTGTGATCATGAAGTGTCCATGTGATCATGTATCAGGCATCAAAGACCCAGAACAAAAAAAAAATTTTTAATCATATCCATGTGAATGAAGAAGTGTGTGCAGTGGAGACCCAAAGCCCATCTATAGACAATTGGAAATCCCCTTACATATGGGTCACAAGAAAGAGAAGAGTCAGTCAGAGTGTACTACAGCACCATTGAAACAGACAACTTTCCTCTAGTTCTGTAATGCTTCTCCCCCCACTATCATGACCTCAATTCTACCTTACAAATCTGACTAGACCAGAGCACGTACACTTCTACAGCTAAGATCTCACAACAAAAGGAATCCAGGACAGATAAAACCCTCAGGGCCAATAATGAGAATAGAGATACCAAGAGGATAATGGGAAGATGGGAGTAGAAAGGGGGCATCAATCACAAGGACTGACATATAACTCCCTCCCAGTGGGACAAACAATGGAAAAATGGGTGAAGGGAGACAGTGGAAAATGTAAAATAAAAATTTATAATTTATCAAGGTTCATGAAGGAAGAAGAGTGGGAGAGGGAGGGAGGAAATGAGGAGCTGATATCAAGGGCTCAGGTAGAAAGCAAACACTTCCAACATGATGATGGCAGCATATGTACAAATGAGCTTGACAATGGACGAATGCATGGATGGTGATATGAGCCATAAGAGCCCCCAATAAAAGTATTTAATAAAAAAGAAAGCATTAGTATTGTAAAGCATAATACCTAGATTTGGGGAACAAAATCAACTCCTTAACCATGGGAGACTTCCTCTAGTTTTAGGAAGATGCCCTGGAAACGTCCTGATGTGTTATGCAAATTCACGAACAGCATTGGCTTCTCTGGGAGATGTAGAGATCTTCAGCATTTAAAGAACATCTAAGTGTAACTTGATACCTTAAAATTCTTGGTGTGCAAAAGATTTGTGAAGGGAAGGCAAGCTTGATTAAGGCAAGACAAACCTGCAGGGAAGGAGCAAAACTCAGGAGCCACTGTCATATTCAGCTCTAGTGGACAATTAGGGAAGGTCTAGAAGGTGATGATGAGGGTTTTACATTTAGCATATGAATTTCCTTTCCAAAAGATAATTTAAAACAGAATTAGACAAGGGAAGCTTGTGTCAGATTAAATATATATTTCTACGGGGAATATTTAACTGCATCAAGAAAATAATAAGCACCACACAGAGGGGTGGGGAGGAGGTGGGCACATTTCAAGGAAGTGTCTCTAACTGTAGGTTGACATTTCCATTAAGTCAATTCTTTCTCATAACAACCCTATAGGATAGAATAGGACTGCCCTTCTAGGCTTCTGCGTCTGTAAACCTTCATGGGTGTGGAGAGCATTCTTTCCCCTGCACAGCCATTGGAGATTTAAAATGATTGACCTTGCATTTAGCAGCCCATCGCATAATGAACTCCACACGCAGAGCTCTCCAAGATATCTAGAACATCCTTAGCTACTCTTGGAGTGACTCTCTTAGAAGTCATTCAACATTACTTATGACTATATAGGCAAAAGGTATGCAAATAGACATCTCCCCTGCTGATGAAAACCATCCAAGTCCCAACTCTGAAGTTCTTGGAGAGGTGCTCCAACTCTGGAATTCCCAGGTGCCAACATTCAGGACTGAACACATCAAGTCACCATGGAATCTCTATTGAGCTCAATTTTCCTTTTTGGAATTTCAAATGGTGCTTTGATGCAGATAAAGTGTGTATGAGGGGGCGTGAGTGAGAGGCAGTGAATATGTTATGATTTTCATCATCAGGATGTCGGTGTGTTTACAGGTGTCCAGTGTGATGTGGAGCTATGGAATCTGAGGGAGACTTTAGGCAGCCTGAGGCTTCTCTGAGACTCTCCCCTGCTGTCTCTGCATTCACTGTCTGTGTGTATAATACACAGAGGGTCTGCCTAGGCCCAGAGAATGGGCGGAAGTGGGTTTCATACATTAATAGTGTTGGTAGGAAAAGCCACATAGATTCTCTGAAGGGCCAATTTACCATCTCCAGAGACAATAGTAAGATATACTATAACTTATGGACAATATGAAATTCGAGGACATAGCTTTGTAATTCTGTGCAAAAGACTCAACAGTGTGGTAGTTATATAATCTGGTGTAAATTTGGGACTTGAGAGGATAAAGAGGGAAGGGTTGGAGTCTGTCAATTGGATCATAGCCAATGACGCCTATGTGGGGGCATCTCGATCTCCTGAGAATTCTGGGAAATCCCATATTCCATCTTTGAGGGGAAGACACTCTTTCTAATCCCTGGGAGACACCCTACTGACAAGGGTGACCCCCTGTGAGACATCCCTGAGTAGAAGCCATGTGGATCTACCTCATGAAGCCCTGGGTGCTGGAGAATCCATGTAGAGCCCCCGTCAGCACTGAGAAACTTACAATGCCACTCGATCCAAAGACTTTCTGCCCACTTTCCTGTGATCATCTTGCATTCTGGATCATTGCATGTACTTCATAAGTCTGAAGAGGAATTTATACATTGGTATCCGACATATGTGCAAATTATGGACTTATGGGCTTGGACCTAACTGGGGTTGAGATGCTTTCTTAATGTACAATTGCCCTTTATATTAAATCTCTTATACACAATATGCGTGTGTCTATGGATTTGTTACTCTAATCTACCCAGACCAACGCAGACAGTTAGGGGAAGTCAGAGTTAACCAAGACACGAATGTACTCTAGTGGAAGAGGTTAGGCTGCAGGGGCCCTCAGGACCCAGAGCACAGGTCTCAGACCGAGGAGCAGGTGCAGATGGAGCTTCACCACTGGCTTCCTGTTGTGTCTGGGGATTCTTCTCCTTCTCGGTATCCCTCCGGGAATCAGTGCATCTCCTCACATCTTTCTCAAACACTCACCCAATCTCCCTGTGACGATAGGATGATTTTGAACTTAGTTTCTGTTTCGTTTTCCCCTTGAATCGAGCCACATTTCCCATATAATTGGTAATTCCTACATCTAGGATGAATTCTGTTCACATCATCTGCTTCATCAAGCTCTTTATGCCTTGCATTCAATACCCCTCCTGTATTCCCTCCTTCCCTGGGACAACAGTCCCTGCTGTGCAAAGGATCTCACTTTATTAGCTTGTGTGTATATATATTTTTCCAGACAACATATTACAAGAACTTATCACCAGTAGCCCAATCCTATATCAAGTCGCCTGTCTCCATTCATCCAATCGGAGACTTTCTTCTCTGAGTTCATTCATTTTATTAATTCACAGCTCCTGTCTGCCCTTGTCCACCACAGACTTATTTTAGAGTCCGTTTTTTTTTTTCTCCAAAGGCTGTTTGTTTAATTCAGTAGTTGTGAATATTGATACAAGAGTGGGAAAAGGGAGACAAGACACATTTTATGCTTAGTCTCAAGGTACCTCCACAGAACTCACCTCCCTTCGTGCCCTATGTCCCCTTGTGTATGGGCTATACACGTCCTATTCTGCACAGGGCACCCACAGGTTCCCTTCAAGTTCTGTGGGTGGCTATGCCTCCACATATTATTGAGAGCAGAATATACTTCTCTAGAGACATGACCAGGAACTGATTTTCCCTCAATTAGCAGTGTGACTGCTGTAGTTACGATCGTGTATTTCTGAGTCGGACACACAGAGGGATAGGTTGTGGGAACCCAGACACAAACACCAATACAGGGATATGGCTGGGCTCAGGGGTCACTGAAAGCCCACAGATAAAAGGGGCCCTCAGGGGAGAAATGTAGAGGAGCCTAAGAAGGATTAGTTAAATTAGGTACCTATTTCCTCTACCTGCAGAGAAAATGTCCCTACCACAGACCTCCACATTCTTGTAGCTCAGTGTATGTTCTTGTATGCACTTTATGTCTGTGTGTTTTGTGTGTGCTAGCACATTGCCTTAAGATGTTATACAATGTGACAGAACTTGTAGTCTGTTCTGCATTTATTTTATTATTATAATTCTAGTATATTTTAGTGTGTCTTTGTGGTTTTTCTTAAGTAAATGCATGTGTGTTTATTAATCTGAGGGTATTATATGAAGATTTGTTAGTTGTAGTAGATGTGCTAATTTGTTCACAATATGTATGTGTATGTTAATATGACTGTTAGAATACAAATGTCATTTTGTAAGTTTCCTGCTAGTGTGTGTTCACTCCAACTCATCTGGCTCTTCATCAAACTTTATGAGCTCGCATCTCCTTGAATAATCTACTGAGTGTTAAGAAATGACTTAGGCTGGGGGAATCCATTAGAGGCCCATAGTTATATGCACAGCAGAGTGTGCTAATCAGTGAAACTTCTTTTTGAAGTGGACAATAAGAGACAGAGGGACATGAACAGCAAATCCTAGAAGTGAGCTGGTCAATGCAGAGACAGCCTTAACTAGGAAACAGGCCAAGGGGGATGCTTATTTTCTCCTCTCTGCAGCTCTTGTGTTTACAGATGGCAATGATAAAGCCTTTGTAAAAGGATGCATGCTATACTCAAAGAATGCCTAGTTGTAGGTAAATGGGTAATGCCAAGAGCCAAGGTGACGGCTGAAGCTTGAAGGTAAATGAGATGGATCAAGGAAAGAGATAACTTATCTTCCGTCATCTTTGTCCATGAGGTTCAAGCTCACCTCCCCTGTGTTCCTCAGAGTGTGCCCTGCACCCATGAGATTATTGATTGGTTTCCACCCATAGTGACCCTGTGTGTCCCACAGGGCTTGCTCTGGGGGCAGCTCTCAGAGGGGGAAACCAGGAGGAGAGGGGAGGGAGCAGTTGGGCAGAAGAAGCTGTGATGGAACCCACAGAGCCAGACTGCCCATGGAGGACAGGACCCTGTGGCTGTTTCCCCGAAGGTGTGCCCCTCAGGGCAGATCAATGCTCTGGAGACCCCACCGCAGGTGGAGGCCCCCCGACCCCTCTTCAGTCCCGCCCTCCAAACCCTCACCTACATTTGGAGCTGGGTGAGCTTCTCCTCCTGGGCCGCCAGCTGCCTTTCCAAGTCCTGGTGTCAGGTATGTGGCCCTCTAAGGGGCGGATCCCTGCTCACCCCACAGTCAGGGTCTAGCAGGAGGTCCTCTCAGGAGGCCAGCCAGACCTCGGCCTGACCCAGCATTCCCCGCAGCTCCTCCTGGTCCTGGCTCACCTGGCAGTGGTCCTGATGAAGGCCCAGGCCGTCCGGAGCTCCTGCAGCTGCCTGTGCTGCTCCCGGAAACACTGTGACCTGGGGGGCAGAGGGTTGTTGGGAGGGGCGCAGGGTGTCGCCTGGGTGGGGCAGGGCTGGGTTACCGTGGAGCAGGGAGAAGCAAGAAAGGGAGCTCTGGCCACGCACCACCCAGGCCCTAGCCCTCAGCGCGCACATCTCTGGGGCCATGACGTGGCTGGTGTCCAGCAGCTGTTGCCCCGCCGGCCGCACTGCCTGGGCTCTCAGGCAGAGCTCCTGCCCCAGTGTCTCCTTGGCCCCAACTGGCCCTTCTGAGGATATAGACTAGCACCTGCTTCTCTTGAGCCCGAGTACTGGGTGGGGGGCAGGGCATGGGAACGGGTCTCAGGGCCAGAGGGCAGAACAGGGAGGAGGCAGGGAAGAGCTGGGTGCCCCCACCCGCATTGAACAGAGCGAGCCCGCATCCAGGTGGGGTGGCACATACAGCAGTTCCTGGCAGTGCCTGAGGAAGGCATGGCCATGGGCTACCCACTCCAGCTGCTGGCCCTGCTCCCAGGCCTTCATGTCCAGGTGGCCCAGGCCTCCTGCACCTCAGTCAGCTGCCCGGACCGGACCTCCAGGACCGCAGGGTGTACCTGGATGGCCTCCATCCGCATCTGAACCACCACCTCGTCCACAGCCACCAGCTCCCTCTGCAGCTGGCAGAGAACAGGCTGAATGCTCCTCCACCCAGGACTCTGCAGGCCATCCTGACTGTACCCCAGCCTAGGTCAAGCCCAGGCCCGTCACCCCCCATCCCAGAGGGGGCATGGGCAGGCTGCAGTCTTGCCTGGGGTCCACTGGGGGTAAAGTCTCCTCATCCATCTATTGCCTACAAAGAGGGGTTCTTGCGGGGGGGAGGGACTGGGGCCCTCCCCTGCAGGAGGCGGTGCTGGAGCTGCAGGACCTTCACAGACGCTAGGTCGTGGCCAAGGACAGAACCCTCCACCAGGACCACCTTCTGCATGTGGCCCCACAGCTCGAGCGCCGCCTTGTGGAAGTCGAGGGCACAGCGGGAAGGAGGGCCAGCAACTTTCTCCCTTAGAACAGGGCCACCTCCTTTTGAGCAAAGACTGTGGCTTGGGGATTTGTGGGGCTTTAACACGGAGGGAAATAGGACGAAGACTCTATTCCCTAACTTATAACAGGGAGAATCTGGAAAGCTGGTATTGCACGGTAGGAAAGCCTCTACTTTGGTAAGTTAGAGGTAAAGTCCAAGTACATTATCCTGCTTCAAAAATCATTCCCACGGATTCTCCGTTAACAGCTAGACTGCCTTAATGTGAGCACATGGCTGATTGTATCTCTGTGTAGAAGCAGATATGATCATTTTGCCCTCTCTTCCCACCGTGACACCCAACCCCACTTTTAGCTTCCCCCAATGCAGGTATTAGCTTTCCTCACCTTGGTGAGCTCAAGTACAGGGGCCTTACGATAGATACCGCCCACCTTGTGACCATGTCACTACTGAAGAGGTGTGTCTCCAGGCTCCCTATACATGTCCCAAGATAGCAAAGGTTCCACTTCTCCCAGTTCCACATGGTCCATCAAGAGGAGCTGAAGTGAGCATGCCTAATAAAACATGTCTGACTCTGTATTGTATTCTCTCGCCCCTGTCTTTTCTCTCCTCTGTGACTTTACCGTGACCTTTACCTATTATCATCGCTGTACATTCGCACCTTCTGGCCCTTCGGTGGTTAGAAGATGGATGGTTTCCTCTGATCACAGCAGGTTCCTGATGAGGCCCGGGGGCCACAGGCAGGGCCCGAGGGAGGAAAGGGTCTTGACACGCATGTTGGGAGGAAGGCAAAAAGATGGGGAGCCCTGAGCACATGAGGACGGCGGCTCAGGGAGCGAGTGGGCTGCCTGTCAGGGGGTCTGCCTGTAGCACCTCCAACTGTCAGTGAGGAGAGGGCTGGCCCCGGGGCCACCCAGCCCCAGGATTTCGGTTGCAGGACCTGTCAGGTGCTCAGTGCACTGAGACACCAGATCCCGAGCAAGGAGGGTGTGGGGAGGGGAGGCAGGGAGCTCTAAGAGTGGCGGTCAGCAAGAAGACCAGCAGGGCCTGTGCCCCCAACGAAACTGCGGCCCGTGCTCAGGGAGCATTGGGAGAGCCCACTTCGTGGTCCTGCCACAAGGAGTGACCTGCGCTGAACGACTCCAAACTGGGGGCAGGAAGGAGCGTGGTTGGACGGGGAAGGATGATTGATGCTGGGAGCTGGAGTCAGCCATGCCCCTTCATACACACATGCACACACGAGAATACACACAGAAGTATGCATGCACACACCCACATGCCCACCCCTACACATGAGCACGCACACACACGCACACACATGTGGGGTAGGCCACTGTGTCCCTAGCCCCTTGGCTGTCACTGGCCTGTCCCTCTGGGCACCTAACTCTGTGCGTGCTTCCATTGCCTTGTCCAGCCTCACCCATGTGGCCTCAACGCAGCTCCTGGGGACTTGACTCAGGGCCATGGAGCTGGGGGAGGCGAGTTCCAGGGCACCTGCCAGCTCCCTCAGGGCCTGCACCCTGGCAGCCCCACACTCTGCCTTTTCTCCCGGGAAGACCTTGAACTTCTCTTCCAGCATCTGCCAAAGGTGGGGCTGGAGAGGGTCAATGTGGATGGGGTTCAGGCAGCTCCTAAAACTCACGAAAGGGCCAGCTGGTCCCAACAGCTCCCACATCCCTCAGCCCTGGTTCTAGAACTCTGCAGGGCAACTCCTGCCCCCTCAGCCCACCCAGCATCTACCCTACCCTCCGTTCCTCCATCCACGTTCCCAGCACACACACACACACACACACACACACACACACTCATACACTTGCAGAATCTCTGGAGGGCTTCTTAATTCATGTCTTTTTTGACACACACACACACACTCATACACTTGCAGAATCTCTTGAGAGCTTCTGACTTTATGTCCTTTACACTCACACCCACATACATCCTTGAAAATCTCTCAAAGGCTACTGATTTGGTTTCTTTTTACACAAACACACACACAATCTTGCAGAATCTCTGGAGGGCATCTGACTTCGTGTCATTTTTACACACACATACATGCACACACACACACTCACACACACTCACCCTTAGACCCTTGCAGTATCTCTAGAGGGCTTATGACTTCTTGTTCTTTTAACACAAACACACACACACACACCACAGCAGAATCTATAGAGGGCTTCTGACTTCGTCCCATTTTTACACACGCACACACACACACACAGAACCCCTCTGAATCTCTGGAGGGTGTCTGACTTAATGTCCTTTTTACAAACACAAACACTCTTGCAGAAACTCTGGAGTGCTTCTGACTTCGTGTCCTTTTTACATACACACTCACACACCCTTGCAGAATCTCTATAGTGCTTCTGTTTTCGTGTCCTTTTTTACACACACAGACACACACACAGACACTCACACACACTCATACACTTGCAAAATCTCTTGAGAGCTTCTGACTTTATGTCCTTTACACTCACACCCACATACATCCTTGCAAATCTCTCAAAGGCTACTGATTTGATTTCCTTTTTACACAAACACACACAGAATCTTGAAGAATCTCTGGAGGGATACTGACCTCGTGTCCTTTGTACACACACACGCACACACACCCTTGCAGAATATCTGCAGGTCTTCTGACTTCGTGTCCTTTTTACACACTCGCGCACCCACATGCACACATGCACGCACCCTTGCAGAATCTCTGGAGGGCTTTTTACTTCTCCTTTTTACACATACACATACACACCATTGCAGAATCTCTAGAAGGCTTCTCATTTACTGTCCTTTTTACACACACACACACACACACACACACACACACACACTCAATCACGCACCCTTGCTGAATCTCTGGAGGGCTTCTGAATTCATGTCTTTTTTGACACACACACAAACACACACACACACACACACACACACACTCATACACTTGTATAATCTCTTGAGAGCTTCTGACTTTATGTCCTTTACACTCACACCCACATACATCCTTGAAAATCTCTCAAAGGCTACTGATTTGGTTTCTTTTTACACAAACACACACACAATCTTGCAGAATTTCTGGAGGGCTTCTGACTTCGTGTCCTTTTTACACACACGCACACACACACACTCACACACACTCATCCTCAGACCTTTGCAATATCTCTAGAGGGCTTATGACTTCTTGTTCTTTTAACACAAACACACACACACACCACGGCAGAATCTCTAGAGGGCTTCTGACTTCGTGCCCTTTTTACACACACGCACACACACACTAACACACACTCACCCTCAGACCCTTGCAGTATCTCTAGAGGGCTTATGACTTCTTGTTCTTTTAACACAAACACACACACACACACACACACACACACCACGGCAGAATCTCTAGAGGGCTTCTGACTTCGTGCACTTTTTACACACACACGCACACACACACACTCACACACACTCACCCTCAGACTCTTGCAGTATCTCTAGAAGGCTTATGACTTCTTGTTCTTTTAACACAAACACACACATACCACGGCAGAATCTATAGAGTGCTTCTGATTTCGTGCCCTTTTTACACACACACGCACACACACACACTCACACACACTCCCCCTCAAACCCTTGCAGTATCTCTAGAGGGCTTATTACTTCTTGTTCTTTTAACACAAACACACACACACACATACACACACACCACGGCAGAATCTCTAGAGGGCTTCTGACTTCGTGCTCTTTTTACACACACACAACACACACACACACACCCTTTCTGAATATCTGGAGGGTGTCTGACTTAATGTCATTTTTACAAACAGAAACAAACAAACTCTTACAGAAACTCTAGAGAGCTTCTGACTTTTTCTCTTTTTTACACACACACACACACTCACACACGCTTGCAGAATCTCTAGAATGCTTCTGATCTCGTGTCCTTTTTATAGATACACACACACGCTCACACTCTCTCAGAATATCTGCAGGTCTTCTGAATTTGTGTCCTTTCTACACACTCACACACACACATGCACACATACACGCACCCTTGCAGAATCTCTGGAGGGCTTCTGACTTCTCCTTTTTACACATACACATACACACCATTGCAGAATCTCTAGAAGGCTTCTGATTTACTGTCCTTTTTACACACACACACAAACTATCACGCACCCTTGCTGAATCTCTGGAGGGCTTCTGAATTCATTTCCTTTTTTGACACACACACACAAACACTCACACCTTTGAAAAATCTCTGGAGGGCTTCTTATTTGTGCCCTTTTGAAACACACTCATACACTTGCAGAATCCCTTGAGAGCTTCTGACTTCGTGTCCTTTACACTCACACGCACACACATCCTTGCAAATCTCTAGAAGGCTACTGATTTGGTTTCCTTTTTACACAAATACACACACAATCTTGCAGAATCTCAGGAGGGCTTCTGACTTCGTGTGCTTTTTACACACACACAAACACACGCACACACACTCACACTCAGACCCTTGCAGAATATCTACAGGGCTTCTAACTTCGTGTCCTTTTTACACAAACACACACACACACACATGGCAGAATCTCTAGGGGGCTTATGACTTCGTGTAATTTTTACACACACAAACACACATACACACTTTCAGAATCTCTGGAGGGTTTCTGACTTAATATCCTTTTTACAAACGCAAACACACACGCACTTCCAGAATCTGTATAAGGTTTCTAGTTTCGTGTCCTTTTTACACACACAAACATACACGCACCCTTGCAGAATCTCTGTAGGGCGTCTGATTTCATGTCCTTTTTACACTCACATACACACAAAAACACTTGCAAAATCTCTGGAGGGCATCTGACTGTAGGTTTTACTTACACACACACACACACACACACACACACACACACACTCATGCCCCTACAGAATCTCTGGAGGGCTTCTGACTTCGTGTCCTTTTTAGGACACACACACACACACCCTTCCAGAATCACTAGAGGGCTTCTGATTTTGTTTCATTTTTACACACACAGACACATACACGCACCCTTGGAGAATCTCTGGAGGGCTGCTGACTTCGTTCTTTTTACACACACACACACACACACACATACCTTTGCAGAATCTCTTGAGTGCTTCTGACTTCGTGTCCTTTACACGCACAACCACACACAACCTTGCATAATCTCTAGAGGGCTTCTGACATCGTATCATTTTTATACACACACACATACTCACACTCATACCCTTGCAGAATCTCTGGAGGGCTTCTGAATTTGTGTCTTTTTTAGTCAGACACACACAAACACTCACACCCGTTCCTAATCTCTGGAGGGCTTCTGACTTTGTGTCCTTTACAGTCACACCCACACACAGCCTTCAAGAATCTCTAGAGAGCTTCTGATATCGTGTCCTTTTAAACACACACACACACATACTCACACTCATACCCTTGCAGAATTTTAGGAGAGCTTCTGACTTCTTCTCCTTTTTACAGACACACACACATACACACCGTTGCTGAAACTGTAGAAGGCTTCTGAATTGGTTTCCTTTTTACACAAATACACAAACATTCTTGCAGACTCGCTGGAGGGCTTCTGACTTCGTGTCTTTCTACAAACACACACACACTCACACTCAGACCCTTGCAGAACCTCTAGAGGGCTTCTGACTTCTTGTTCTTTTTACACAAACACACACACACACCATGGCAGAATCTCTAGAGCGCTTCTGACTTCGTGCCCTTTTTACACACACACACACACACACACACACAAACCCTTTCTGAATCTCTGGAGGGTGTCTGACTTAATGTCATTTTTACAAACACAAACACACACACACTCTTGCAGAAACTGTAAGGGGCTTCTGACTTCGGTTCCTTTTTACACACACACACACCCACACACACACTCACACACCCTTGCAGAATGTCTAGAGTGCTTCTGACTTCGGGTCCTTTTTACACACACACACACACACACACTCACACTCATACACTTTGAGAAACATCTGGAACAGTCTGTTCTGGAGACTCAGATCCTGAGACTGTGGTGTGGGGGCACCAAGCTCACGTGGCTGAGGATGTTTCGGTGCAGGGTGGAGCCATGCACCCCAGAGCTCTCTGTATTCCACAGGCGGATGGTGCTGTCAGAAGAGCAGGTGATAAAGGAGCTCGGGGGCAGGCAGGCCTGTTGACTGTCCTTCACCTCAGTGTAGACCTGGAGGAGCACAAGGACCAGAGGGACCTGGGTCAGACCTTGGCTGCCCACAGAGATGGGACGGGATGAGAGTAGAGAAAAGGTTGGTCAAGACTTAGCCCCAGGCTTTTCCCAGAGCACGCAAGTCATAATGATTAGCTCTTGTCTTTAACAAGTAAAGTAATATACATTAACCAAGCACCTAGTAAGTACTAGGCATTCTAAATCTCCCACTTACATTGTCTCCTTTTCATAAAAATCAAATGCATCAAGTATGTCATTTCACAATTGCAGAAACTAAGGTTTGGTCAAGTTCAGGAACATGTCCAAAGACGCAAAGCTAAGACTGCACAGGGGCATACTGAAAAACGTCTGAGATGAGTCAGCACTAAAATCCCCTCCCATCCTCAGAGCCAATTAACAGATACGCAGGGACCCAGGGGCACTGCTGGGGGAGCAAGGGTGCTGGAGGAAACAAATTCCACACTTGAGGAACTCCAGCTCCTAATAGTAGCCCAGGAAACACGGTCAGTCTCAGCAGATCTGGCCCACGTACCTCTACACTCCAGAAGCAGGAGGAATGATAGAGAGCTGAATACACCTTGCCCACTTTCTTGGGTCCTTCACATCCCAGACATAAATACTATGGTCATTGTACACACAAGACAGCCACTGATTTGCAGGATCAAAGGTCAAGGCGATGGTGTCCGGATACTTCGCATTGGCCACTGCAGCGAAAAGGTGACTGAGGAAAGAGGGGGGCGGGGTGTCCAGGGCAGACAGGGCAAACTGGTGAGTGAGCGCTAATGAAATGGGGCACTCAAGGGAGGAGCAGCAGGTTGGCCAGCAGTCACTGGAGAAAGAACGCAGCAGCTGGCCTGGCATTCCTTGCCATGGGGCTCTCCAAAAGAACACAAGTTATTTCATAGCCCCCAACGTCAGGCGGGGACAGTGTGTGGCCGTGATGCAGCCAAGCAGATGTCAGGCCCTTCTAGACTCACGTCAGAGGACAAGGAAGGACACTGTGCAAGCCACAACCATGGTCATATATCATTTCCTACCAATTGCAGATTTAGTCCCGTCCTGCCCTGAAAGAGAAACTAATATACCCAACTGCAGAACTGCCCCGCTTCCTGACAGCACTGAAACCAGAGCAAAACTTCACTTCCTGCAATCACCCAACCCAAGGCCTGAGGCTACAATAAGCCCCTCCTACCGCAGCTGCAACCCAGGACCACCCTGAGGGAGAAAGGCCTGCTCCATCAGATTTCCAGTCTCTCTCAGAAACCCTAAGGAACTGCCCGTCTGTCCTAGCTGTGGTCTTTCCAGGACAATGCATTACCACACGGCAGACTCAGATTACCACGGTTGCCCACAGTGAGCAAGAAATGCTAAAAGACCCACCTGTGCTTGACTGCAAGGGTCTTCCCAGAGGTCTATGTGTGCCCTCCTCTCCTTGCAGCATGCCAAGGATGGCCTGGCACAGAGTGGGGCTCTGACAGGACTCAGGGGCCCACCCACACCGCTCACCTGGCCTCTGATGCTTGCAATGTCTGTCCCCAGGGCATGGGGCGGGCAGCGTGCTGAGGAAGTGCAGGTTGGAGGGGTTGAAAAGGCGCACGGTGCCGTCAGCACAGCCACAGAAGATGTAGTCCTGGCTCACCGAGATGCAGTGGGCCACTGTGGTCTGTGAGCACAGAAGCCCCAGTCAGCAAGGGTGTCTGCGCACTCCTTCACCCGACACCTCAACAGCCATGAGCCAAGAGGCAAGGACAAGTGCAAGGCAGGCCAGCTGCCCTGGCCGGAGCCCCTCATTGCCACTCCCTCTAACAGCAGCTAGCCAGATGGCCCACAGCTCCGTGCAATTAGGGGGAAGGAGTCAGCAAGCCGTATAAGGCACCTGAGTTTTAGGCAAAGACACACTCAGAAAAGGCCGGCCAAGAGAAAGGCAGCAGAGGCAGCAGACAGGGCCAGCACACTTACTGTGATGCTATCTTTGTGCTGAGCAGAAGAGGAAAGCAGAGGAAGAGGCAGAGACAGAGAGCGCAAGCGAGCTGAGAGGTTCCCAAACACCTTCCTCCGCCTGGGGCCTCCCCCAGCGTGCATTCAGACCCTGATGCTAGCCTGAGGAACCCCGGAGCCTGGAGGTGACAGACAGGAGGGTGCCAACAAAGCATTCACTTACCCTCAGCTCCACCCACTTGTCCACCAGTCTCCGGTCACTGAACTCGCACAGCTGCGCCGAGGATGTGATACAAAAGGTGCTGTCAGCCTTCTTCCCGCGGCCACAGGCTATATCAATGAACAGGTTGTTCCGCAGGTCCCCCAGTAGCACGGAGCGGCCCAGCTGGGGCACAGTGGCATTCACCTGTGGAGGCACACCACAGGTGCCACCCACCCACCCACCCTGCAGGCTACCCGCTGGAAAGCAGGCCCTGGGGAGAGAGGGAAAAGGCTTCCCTTGCAGATTGACATAGCACCTGGCCCAGCTGAGACTTCCAAGGGGCTTTTGAGCATGCAGAAGGGGGTGCAGGTGGAACAGATCTGGGCAGACCCCACCCTGGTGGCTACTTGCTGCCTCACCTTTGAGGTCTTGCTGTCATCAAGGTACCAGAATTTGATGTGCCGGTTGCCTGCAATGACAAAGTAGCTGCAGTCCTCAGAGAAGGGTACTGCTGTCACCCGACTGGACACCTTGTTGGAAGCCACTACAATGTTTTTTCTGGAGAGAAAGTCAAGGGAAATCAAGGCTCTGCTTCTAGGAGCTGAGGGAAAAGAAACTTACACACTGAAGGAGGTTAGACAAGCTGTGAACTTGACCTCTCCTTCTGCCCCTTCTACAGCATCCTAGATACACAGTTGCTCCTTTCTGCTCAGAGTTCTCTAGAGAGGGACTGAGGCCAGCAGGCGGAAGTGAAGGCCACCTGTCAGCAGTTTCTTGGCTCCCCTCCTGGCCCTGCCTGTCCTGAGGCCAGCAGCCCACTCACCTTCCAGGCCCAGATATTGACGATCATGTCATGCTGGTAGCCCACTGAGACAATGTACTTGGCGCTGGGTGAGAAGGCCACACACGCCAAGCCATACTTATGCTCCTTAAGCTCTGCCACCTAGCTGCGCTCCGACACGTCCCATACCCGCACAGCAGGCATGTGTCCACTCTGCGGGGACGAAGACCATGAAGTAAAGGCCAGAGGCAGCCAGCTCCCTCCCCATCCACGGAGGCCTGGCCCTCCCAGCCACTGGACAAGAGCCTGCACATAAATGAAGGACACCTAACCTAATGTGCCTGCACATGAATCAAGGACACCCCCGGAGGGAATATGATCAGTGTTGGGGAACAGGGACTCTCAGGGATGGGCTCCTGGCGTGATTTGAATGGGCAAGAACCACCACTCCTGCGGTTTGCTCCCACAGCCTCACAGGGCAAGTCTATGGGAGGGCAGCCCTGTTACACACTCTGACCAGCAGGGGGACTCCAGGGATAAGGAATGTTTTAAGGAGGTGTTTTTCAAAATGTGGTTCCCAAATTGGCAGCTTCAGCCTCACCGGGAACTCCTTGTTAGCATTGCAAACTGAAGAGAGCCACCCCAGACCTGCTGAGCCTGAGAGTCAGCAATATGTACTATGGGGCCACCATAGCACTTCTGACGCAGGCTACAGCCTAAGAACACTGCTCTAGGGCAGACCAAACACCCAAAGTGGACACCAGTACAGAAAGTCAAACTTGGCACCAGTCCTATGCGGGCCGCAGGCTGTCACTCTCTGCTAAGGCCAGGCCACCCCCTCTGCAGTGCCTGAGCTTCCTTCCTCACTCACCTCGCCGGTGACCAGGTACTTGCCATCAGGAGAGAAGGCAAGGGCAGTGATGGTTTTCCTGAAAGGAATGGGGGCAGGCTCAAGAGGGGCACTGGCAACCTGGCCCAGGTCTGGCCTCTCACAGTCCCCTCTCAAAACAAGGGCAGCAAACCCGCCCTCCTTGTGCTGCTTCCTTGCAGGCCTGGGGCCCAACAGGGCCCAATGCCACAGAGAAGCAGGTGGCACCCCTCTGGCCATCCCTGGGGAAAGGTGGCACTCCCCAAAGCCCCAGAGCCCATTTACCTGGAGCTGTTGAGGATGTGGTGCTGCTTGTGTTTCCGGGGATTGAAGAGCACAACCACACACCTGGGGAGAGGGAGAGGGGAGCACAGGCTTAGCACCCCACCTCAGTGGCCCAACCCAGAGGACCCCATGTTGCCAGAGTGCAGCTGGCTCCTGGCAGCACTCTTCTGCCTTTCTCCCCTTCTGTAGCCCCACACGGTGCAAGGGCCTGTAGGGAGCCCTGGGTGCACAGTGATGGGGTGGCCGGTCTTCCCAGAGCCCTTGTCCCTACCCCAGGGCAGAGGGCAGAGAGAAGGATGCACATGATTTGGGTAAGAACAGGCCTCAGCTGTGCCCTTGTTTACAGACCTCCTTGTTTCCAGGAGAGAGTGGGATCTCTCATGTCTGCACCCATGTGTGTACTTGGCAAGAGCCAGCCCTCCACATGTTGGATGAGGAAGCAAGTGGAAGGTCAGGGCCCAGGGCCAGGCCTGCAGGGAGACTAAGGGGGATGGAGAGGCAGAAAACTACCTGAGGGAGGGAACTTCATGGAGCTGCTGGCCCAAGTCAGACTCTTTAGCCCAAAGAGCATGAGCAGCGCCATTCTAACAGCCTCCAGGCTCCCTCTCCAGTCAGGCAGCAAGGCTGGGTGAGATTGCATGGAGACTGAAATTCAAGAGTGAACTCGAGAGAGGAAGGCAGGTAAGAGTCAGGGACAAGGAGCTGGGAGCCAACAGCTCGCCAGTGTCTCAGGGGCCATGGCGCTCAGCAGGTTTAGGCCCTCTGCCCAGCTGTCCCCTCTCTTCATTAGTGCTGTGCCTACTACTTGCTATTAGCTGGCCACAGCAAGCCTGGAGACTGCTCCCCCAGGTAAGGGGGTCGACTGCGTAGATGGAGGAGAGACTCAGTAGAAAGCTACTTGTCCCAACACTGCCTTTTACAACAGGAAGCAGACACAGGACCCGCATCTGGACCCCACTGCTTGCAGATGGGAGCAGGAGCTGCAGCACAGGGCTTGGTCTCTTCTGCAGACAGAGGCCTCCGGCTCGGCTCAATGAGCCAGTTCGCTATGCAAATTCCACTGTCAACTAGGGATTCTGGGATCTTGGAGGTGCACCAGGTAAGCTCACAGTTGGCTACCAGGCTGATTGACAGCCTTAGAAGCCTGAGCATCATCCTCTTCTCCTCAGAGCCCGCCCCCCTCCAATCCTTTTTCACCCTCTTTTTCTTTGTTCTCTTTTTTATCTCCTTTCTCTCTTTAAACCGATTTGAAGACCCCTGCTCTCCACATCCCTTGAATGAGGAAAACAAGATGACGTTAGAAACACGCAGACTCACACCTGCCCAGTTGCTCTGAAGGAGAGTCTAATACATGGGACTTACCTAACTCCTTTAAAACAGAGCTGCCTGCACAGAGGATGAAAGGAACTGTGCTCAAACACTCAACCACATTCACTGTCGCTGAGTCGATTCTGACTCACAGTGACCCTACAGAACACAGCAAAACTGCCCCTGTGGGTTTCCGATACGAACTATCTAGGGGACCACAAAGTGTCATCTTTCTCCTTTGGAGTGCCTGGTGGGGCCTAACTGCTGTCCTTGCCATTAGAACCCCCACACTGAACCATGACACCCTCAGGTATCTGGGCATCCAAAATTGAGAGATAAGGACCACTAAGGAATAGAGCCAGGGTTCACAAACAGGGCTTCTGATTTCGGGTCCTTTTTACACACACACACACACACACACACACACACACACACACACACACACGGTCACACTCACATCCAAATGCATACCCATACCCTTGCAGAATCTCTGGAAGGCGTCTGACTTCATGTCCTTTTTACACACACACACACACCCCTTGCAGGATCACTAGAGGGCTTCTGATTTTGTTTCCTTTTACACACACACACACACACACACATACACACACACACACTAACACTCATACCCAGGCAGAATCACTAGAGGGCTTCTGACATTGTGTCTTTTTTACACACAAACACACATACACACCGTTGCAGAATCTCTAGAAGGCTTCTGATTTACTGTCCTTTACACATACACACACACACACACACACACACACACTTGCAGAACCTCTGGAGGGCTTCTGACTTCGTGTCCTTTTTACACACTAACACACACACATATACACACATGCACGCACCCTTGCAGAATATCTGGAAGGATTCTGATTTCCTGTCCTTTTTACACGCACACACCCACACAGACACACACACACCCTTGCAGAATGTATAGAGGGCTTCTGAATTCTTGTTTTTTACACACACACACACACACACACACACACACACACACACTCACAATCATACCCTTCCAGAATCTCCTTAGGGCTTCGGACTTCATGTCCTTTTTCCAAACACACACATACATGCACCCTTAGAATCTTCAGAGCGCTTCTGACTTCGTGTCCTTTTTACACACCCACTCACACTCATACCCTTGAAGAATCTCTAGAGGGCTTTTGACATCTTGTCCTTTACACACATACACACACACACACACACATACACACACACGCACACCCTTGCAGAATCTCTGGAGGGCTTCTAAAGTCATGTCCTTTTTACATACAAACACACACATCCTTTCAGAATCTGTAGAGGGCTTCTGACTTCGTGTCCTTTTTACACACACACACACACACACACACATTCACACTCATACCCTTCCATAATCACTGGATGTCTTCTGACTTCGTGTTCTTTTTCCACACACACACACACGCAAACACACACACACACTCACACCCTTGAAGAATCTCTGGAGAGGGTTTGAACGACCCTGTTGGTCATGGTATGTCGTGTGACTAGAAGTGTATATGAGCAGAGAATCCCTCAGAGAACAATTACTGAAGTCTATAGAGCAGGGGTCAGGGATACACTGCGGGTCTCTCGGTCCATGCATGTGGCTCTGAAGTAAAATGGAAACCTATTCAAGGACAGTTATTATTCAGATAATGGTGATTGAAGTTGCAAAACTATATTTTTTTATCTCAAAGAATGTTTCAATTGTTGTGAGAGACAATGTGGGCTCTTCTATCTCAAAAGTTTGCCTCCCCGGATGTAGATCAAGATGGTGGCTATGTCTAGAAACAGTCACTTCACATTTTGATATTTTTGCTTAATAAAGTGACTGTGGTTTTAGAGCAATGCTTTCTGACTTACCCTCACATACTTTTACAGAATAAGTGATGAAGCAGCTGCTTGGACTGGGTGGGCACAGGGAAGCTGGGAAGGGTGAGGACCAGGAACAATCACTAGATAATAAATTATTTAATACATCTGCATCGGGACTGTGGCTCCAGAGCTACAACTCCGGTGCTGTGCAGCACATTTCTTCCAATTTGAAACAAAATTGGAGTCAATTATTATCTTCCTCATCAGTCATCATTTCCTATGGTTCTGGGGATTGGCAGTACTAAGCTAGCAGATTCTTCTGTGCGGTTGCCGTCTAGCAATGGCTTATGATGGAGACATCTCACACAGCTTCCCCACTGGTGTACTTGACAATGGCCACTGGTGTTTGCTGGGACTTTAAGAGGACTAGTGTCAGCATCTGCACGTGGCCTCTTCATCACACTTCCTCACAGCAAGGGGACTGGACTCCGAGGGTCTTGTACAGAGAAAGAGCCAGGTGGGAGCTGTATTACCTCAGAAGTCAAACCGCACCTCACCTGCCAAACTTGACTCCTGGAGAGCCATAAGGCCGGCGTGGGTTCAAAGGAGGAAACATAGACTCCAACTTGGGATGTAGAATGACAAGATTCTGGAAGAGCTTGTAGGGAAGAAACAATCCCTGAAGGCATTTTGTGAGCTACAGTCTTCCCCAGGACATAAACCTTAACTGGGCAACTCAGTGGTAGCCTTGCCAACTCTGGCTGGTGAGTTCCAGTGACTTTCTTTTGAAGGGAGGGAAGGCAAATTTGGAAGGGAAGCCTCAGAAGCCCCCAAGTGGCCTGGAACCTCACCTTGGCAGACACCCACTGAGAGATCCTTCCTCCTTCAGGGAGTTAAGCTGGGCGAGAGGATGGTAGCTGGAAGGACAAAAGGAATTGACTAATACTCTGGAATTACATCACTCGCTCTCTTTGTAAGTTTTTCACTATTGTTCTAGTCCTATGTTGAATCTATCTTTTCCTTACTCTCCCCTAGGACCTTCCCCTTAGATATGGGGCTGCGGGGACGGGTTGATTGATCTGTGCTGAAATCAGGGAGGTAGGTAGTAATAGAGGGAACCCGTTACTACTCTCAGAGTTCCCATAGCAACCTGGACCAATTGGTGGGAGGAATGGAAAGATAAAGGCTGCATTGGGGGTTTTGGTGCTTGGTGGAGGTGAAGGCTGACGTGTTTAGAGTGGGGAGAGGAAAACAGCCTGTTGGGGAAATGTTATTGGAGATGGCTTTGAGACTAGCCTCTACTGGTCTCTTGCTTCTCACTATCCTCTTGGTAGCAGCACGTGTGTTCCCCTCCCCACCATCCCCTCATCCCAACTTGAAGCCCTTCTGGCTATTATGTCCTTATGGAAAAGCTGTCAGCTCATCATCCTGCTTTCTTCCATTCATGCTTCTTTAGCTCCGGGTTGACTTCTAACAGGAGAGAATCAGAAAAGTTAAGTCCCCACCCCACAGGGCATTTGCTGAAGGAGACTGCAATCTGTGTACGGAATATCTCCTAGCTCACTCTCTCACTTCTCCCTAATAGATTTTTCCTGCCACTGCTCCTGGCTGGAGGGGATGGAGTGTTCAAGTGATGCCACAGAAGTCACAGCAAAAGAACCAAGGCACTCGGAGGACCATTCATGAGCTGGAATATGATAGAAGCTCTTGAATGGGAAGCCACCATTCTGGCAGTAAACATGCTCCTATGGACCGTCCCAGTTCTAAGGCTTTAGTGCAGTCCCACCTGAATGAGTTCTCCCTGGGTGAGTTCCTCCTGAAAGCGAAAGAGGGTTTATCCTTCTTTATCTTTGAAGCTACGCCTTCTATACCTACTGGATCCAGATATTGAGGATCTTCGCTTCCTTCTTCCTGAACTCAACTGTGCTGATTGAGAGCTGCATGGCCAAGGACCCAGACAAAGCTCTGGATTCTCTGTTCGCTCTCTTTAGCCACCATTGGTTTCCTTTTGTCTAATTGTGCAACAGAAATCTCGGGGGATGCTTTATTCTAAAGTTCTTCCACTTCCCTAAAGGCGGGTATAGAGAAAGGCAAAGTTAACTGGAGTCTCTCCAGCACACACTAGAACCCCAAGGGGGCTGCATAGGTCTCATCCAAAAGTGGAGATCTGCTGCCTCACGCCTAGACTGGGTACCCATCATGGGTAGGGTCCAAGTGCTGTTTCTATCTGGACCTTCAGTGTCTTCTCAGTGCCTGGCTCATAGAGGAAATGAAAAATGCTTGTTTCTTCTTAACAAGTCAGAGATTTACTATTGTTGTTAGGGTCGGTCCTGTTGGTTCCCACTCATAACAACCCTATGTCAAACAGAGCACAACGCCACCCGGTACCATCATCACAATTGTTCTTATGTTTGAGCCCATTACTGCAGCCCCCATGTCCATCCTTCTCATGAGAGCCTTCCTCTTTTCCATTGCCCTTCCACTTTACCAAACATGAAGTCCTATTCCTGGGCCTGGTCTCTCCTGACAACATGTTGAAAGTACACATCCAAAGGGTGACAAAATCTGGCCATCCTTACTTCTAAGGAGCATTTGGCCTGTGCTTCTTCCAAGACAAGTTTATTGGTGCTTCTGGTAGTCCATACTACTTTCTATGGTTCTTTTTTCCTAGCACCATAATTCAAATGCATCGATTCTTCTTTGGCCTGCCTTATTTAATCTCCAAATTTTACATGCATAGGAAGTGTTTGAACATACTATGGCTTGTGTCAGATGCACCTTAGTTCTCAAAATAACATCCCTGCTTTTCAATACTCTAAAGAGGTCTTTTGAATATTTAGCCAATACAATGCAATGCATTTTTTAAGCTCTTGACTGCTGCTTGCATGAGCATTGATCATGGATCCAAGGAAGAGGAAATCCTTGACCACCTCACAATTCTACATCTAAGCATATACCTCAAAGAATAACAGAGACTCATAGAGATAGTGGTATACAAGTTCACTGCAGCACTACCCACAATAGCTGAAAGGTGACTATTACCAAAGTGCCCGGGGCCCGAAGAATGGATAAACCAAACAATATCTAAGTCATACAATGGAATATTATTCAGCCTTTAAAAAGGAATGATGTTTTGGAACATGCTACACCATGCAGGGACCTTGAACACCTTCTGCTGAGTGAAACATGTCAGACCATAATGAGATTGATATAAAATATGCAGAATCCATAGGGAAATCCATAGACAGCAAGCAGAGTCACGGTTGATAAGGATTGGGTGACGAAAGCAATGGGGAGTGACTGGTTAATGAGCATTGTCTGTGTCTCCATTCAGAGTGATCCAAATGTTGGCCTGATCCTATATTCAATTTGCATGGAGCCCCTGCCCTCTCCTGAGGGGTAGCCTCAGCAAAGGCAATGACAGGCTCAGAATCTTGGTTTCCTGACCTGTGAGTGTGCTGGAAAGATTAGATGGAGTAATAAAGAATGACACTGATCACAACCAATAATTATAAAGCACTTACTATGGGCCAGACATTGTTCCCCAGCCGTGCTTCTAGCAGGCACACAAATACAATGCCCTTGGGGCCTAACAGAAACTCAGATTCCATTTCAGCAGATCTGAAGCAAGCTGTGAGAAATGGAGTTTCTAATGGGGACAACAGTGAGGACCAGGATTCTCAGAAGGATTGAGGCATTTGAATGGCAGTGATGGCAAAGACCGTTTGTGGAGTATACTGTGTGTGGCCAGGAGAACGAGAAAGTCAGTCCTGGAGGAAATTGAACCAGGACACTCTTCACAGAATGTTCCTAGAAGAAAGAATGGCAAAATTTTGTCATGCTGATTTTGGTCATGTCGTTAGGAAAGACCAGTTGCGAGAAGAGGACATCATGTGGATCTGGGGAAACTCTTCATGACACAGACTGGCACCATAACCGCAACAATGACCTCAAACCAGCCGATGGGCAGGAAGATGGCATAGGATCTGGCAGTGATTTGTCCTACCAGACCTATGGTCAAAAGGAGTCAAATTTGACTTACTGGAGACTAACAACAACAACAAGGTCTTTCTATGTATTGATGTATTCAATCTCAACCTCGAACACACAACCTAAGCACTATTTTTCACTTCCCTTCTACACACAGCAGCGCAAAGGGGGTTCAATGATTTGTCCCAGGTCATGGAGCTCGAAGGACATAGAGCCAGGACTGGACAATGGAGCGATCTGACAACAGAGACATTAAACATAAGCAGGGCTTTGTCTCCCACAAAGATCATAGGCATAACCATAGTGGACTTGGCACAAGTCCTGCCGCATGGCAACCTTTCAGCTGATAGGTGCTATCTTAGTGCCATCCAGTTGACAGCAAGTCAGCGACTGTATAGGACAGGGTAGAACTGTCTGTGGGTTTTTGACACGAAATATTTACAGCAGTAGCACTCCTCATCTTTCTCCCACAAAAGTCCCTATGATTGTTAGTAATTTGGTCAGAAGTCACTTTAATGGTGAGCAAATCCTTCCTTTTTTGGGATTGAACATTATACCCCATTGCTTCTAATAGCTCCTCGCCCCAAACCAAAACAGGCATGAGAGAGTTGATTCTGACTCATGGTGCCCCCATGTGTGCATTGCATAGGACTTTCAAGACTATAGGCTTTAAGCAGGTTGCCAGGCCTTTCCTCCATGGTGTCCCTGGGTGGGTTCCAACGGCAAATGATTTGTTAAATAGTTGTGTGTGGAACTGTTTGCCCCCCTTCAGGAACTCCAATATCCTTGCAGCTCCCTATTCACAAAGAACTCTCCGTCCAAACAAGAGCTCAGAGTGCTTGTTTTCTCTCTCTTATTTTCTTTACATCAAGTTGTTTGGGACTCCCCAGGAGCTGGGTTCCAGGGACATATATATATGTAATTATGACCCTGTCATCTACAACATGATCAGGATAAATGGAGAAAAGACTGAAGTGATCAGGGCTATCTTCTTTCTGGAGTCCACAATAAATGATCATGTGAGCCCCGGTCAAGAACTCAAGGGATGTATTGTATTGGGTAAATCTGCTGTTTGAGATCTCTTTCTTTTTTCTCTTTTTGCAGCTGGGAAAGAGAAAGGGGAGATGGGCTGTTCTCCCAAGTTGGGGTCCCTGCCAGGGCACCCCCCACTCAAACCTGGCCAACTCCACTCGGGAATAGAGTTCCCTGCCACTTCTGTAGAACTGCCCTGTGGAAGGACCAATGTCCTAAAGGTTCAGAATGGAGAAGACAAGTTTCAAGAGCTACAGCCTAGCCCCTTACAGCCAGAGTGTGACTCAACAAGGGCCCCCACAGGCACTTTCTAGGGATCTTAAGTAGTTGGGGCTTAAGGAGAGTGGCATGGGGCCCTAGCAAGCTAGGAGCCCATCCCAGGCTGGGGTTACATATCCCAAGCCCTTGATGGGGAGGCCTCAGGTAAGCAGTGGGCCCAATGGAGTTCTGGGTATGTGGGCCTGGGGGAGGGGAGCCACCTTTGGGGCTGGACCAACCCAGGGCATCCCAAGTGGGATGGGGTGCAGGGGCCTGGGCAGGGTCGCTCTTCCTCTCCATCCTCCATGGCCAGTCAGGCTAACTCAAGATCTTGGGCAGGCAGGGGGCCTGGGGCAGTGCCCAGATGAGCCAGGGGCTAGCTGGGCAGGTGGTGTTTCCTGGGTAGGCAGAGGGCATCGGGCAGGGTCTTTGTGGCAGGCCCAGTCCCAGGTGGGCAGGGACTTGGAACAGGGATCCCATGCATGTGCCCGGCCTGGACTGGACCCAGGGTTGGCAAAGGCCCTGATGCAGGTTCCTGGGTGGGCAGCGGGCCCAGGGCAGAGTCTTGGTGGTGAGCAGGCCCAGGGAGGGGTCAGGGCTCTGGATTGTGGTCCTGGGTGTGTCAGCTGGGCAGGGCGGGGATCATGGTGGCTGGCCAAATGCCTGGTGGGTTCCAGACCCACATCAGGGGTCATGGTGGCAAGGCCCTTCCTGGTGGGCAGGGGTCTGGGAAGGGGCGGGAAGGCTGCACAGGCCACACCTGGTCTTTGAAGTCCTAGGCCTTGCGCATCAGGTCATTATGGCCCATGGAGGCAGTGTGGCTCTGAGGCTGGCTCACAGCCTTCAGAGCTTGGCTCGCTCAGCTCCTGAGCCCTTGACCTCTATAGGAAGTGCTGGCTGACCTCCTGTCATGTTCTCAATAGGCTCCAGCTGCTGCAAAGTAGGCCAAGACTTAAAGGGGCCATGGGCTTCCACCTGTGCGCCCCTCCTCCTCACCCTTAAAGGGGCCGCGTGCTGCCGCCAGAGACCTCTTTCAAAAGTGTTCTTCCAAGGGTTTAAGAGCAAGAATGTTACATTAAGGTGCACCTGACTAAAGCCATCTTAGTCATATTTTCGATGGCCTTCTATGCACGTGAAAGTTGGACATTGAAAAGGAAGATCAGAGAAGAATCAATGCATTTGAATTGGGAGGCTGGTGAAGAATATTGAAAGTACTATGAACTGCCAAAGAACAAACAAATGTGGGTTAGAAGTACAGCCAGAATACTCCTTAGAAGCCAGGATGGTGAGGCCTCCCCTCACGTACCGTGGGCATACTGTTAGGGAGAGACCAGTCCCTGGGGGAGGAAGGATGTCCTGCTTGGTGAAGCAGAGAGGCAGTGAAAATGAAGAAGAACTTCGGCCAATGGATTGACACAGTGACTGCAACAAGGGGCTCAAACATAACAACAATTGAGAGGATGGGGCAGGACTGGGTTGTGTTTCGTTCTATTATCCATAGGGTGGCTAGGGGTTGGAACTGACTCAATGGCATCTAACAGCAGAAACAATGTCTACACCCGCTACTAACAGGACAGGAAGTTTCCCAACCCCTCTCATCTCTCAACCCCAGGAACAGAGATGCCACCTTCCTTCTAGCTGTATTCCCAGTATCTAGAACAGAGCTCAGCAATGAAGTAACTAACAAACCTGAAGTAGCTGTTACTTAGCTCCATGCCTCAGAGGTCTCAGTTCCCAAGTCCCGAAACAATGACATCAGTGTTGTTGTTTGTTGCCATCAAGTCGACTTCCAGTTACACCTGCGTCACACCTGCCTACCTAGAATCCCACCTTATGAAAATAAGCCAGAACAATGATTCTTGCCCACGGTGTCTGCAGACTATGACTCACCACACTGAAGGGATGTCATGTAAATGTTGAACTGCTAGCTCAAAGGTTGACAGTTCAAACCACCAGCTGCTTCAAGGAAAACGATGAGGCTGTCTGTTCCAGTAATGTTGGACAACGTTGGAAAACTTACATAGGGCCTCCATGAGTTAGAATTGACTGGACAGTAATGGGTTTGCTGTACCTGGAATGATGATGCGACCAGAGAAAGAATGAGAGGGAAGTCTAAAAAAGAAGCACTGACCTGCCCTCCATCGGGCTGTTTTGTGATTTTTTTGCAGCAGATGGTTCGAAGGGAACAGGGAATGAAGAGGCGGAGTGCATGGCACAGTTGAGGGCTATTTGCCATTCTGACCAAGTGCCTCTGTGAGCAAAGGGGGAGGGGAGGCTTGACCTGGATCTTGATCAAAGCCCAAGAAAATATATGAATTTCCAGAATGAGAGAGGTTTCCCAAGTCAGGGTTGTAACAGGAGCTGACAGCTCTCACCTCTGACCCTGTGGGCCCTGTTCAAAGAATCTCCTGGACTGGGTGGGAGGTGGGTGGTTAGTCAGAGAGACAAAGAGACAGTCGAACTAGGAACTCTGGCTCTTTCCCAGCCTGAGCCTGAGCCCCTGAGCCTCCTCAACTCCACTCTCCCCCTTCCCCGGCCCCCCACAGAGACACCTTCCAGAGGTCTTCCTGTACCCATATGTAGGTTTTGGCTCTTCCTGCTTTTGGCTCTGCTCAGTGGCAGGGCATTTGAAGGGTGGTTGTGGGATTTGTACAGTTGACATTAGGGTAAATGCGTGATCATTTCTTAAATTTATCCTACTGCAGCTTTAGGCTGTGTTTCCAAACTCCCTGTCCTCACAGAGGCTCTGCAGAGGGGACAGTGGCTCTGATTCCACCTGGAAGTTCCTGGTTGAGCACATGGATTTCCCATCCCAGTCTAGCCATGGCACCAGGGATCAGGGTGCTAGGAGAGGGGCAAATGGGTCCCCAAAGGAGATGTGTGGTGACCACAAAAGTGACACACTGGTGGTCACCTACTAATTGTACATGGTGGTGCTTGCCCCTCTCAAGGTGGAAACATACAATTTCGCCTATGCCTCTTCTCTAAAAGCAAGTGGACCTGCTTGTGACAGGAGGTTTTGGAAAGTTCTTTCATGGGCCACAAAGAAGTGTGGCTGATCCAGTGTCTCAAGCTGATTTCGAGTAGTGTCCAGAGAGTTCGTGGTGAAAGGGGGTAGGGAACTGTGGGGGGCTGGCCAGGGAGTGAACACGGAGTAATTTGAGCCAGACAGAGTAATGAATGGGAGGCAGAATGGATATGGAAGTAATCTGGGGGACGAGTTTGGATCTGCCTCTGTGGGTTTCTGACATTATAAATTTGTCCATTGTCAGACGGCCTCATCTTTCTCCCTCTCAGAGCAGCTAGTGGGTTTGAACTGCTGGCTTTGAGATTAGTAGTGGGATGCTTAACCCACAGCATCACCAAAACTGCTTAGCAAGAAGGATATTACCACAACCACAGCCACCACCCCTTTTCCCTAATTTTCTGAGAGATAGAGAGGAAAGAGTGCTGTCCAGCGTTCAACTCCCTTTAAAGAAAATGGGAGGGCCAGGGTGATGACAGCAGGTGGCTGGAACATCCCAGCCTGGCATCCAGGGCCACCCGGAAAGATCCTCCCTTGTGGGCTCTGTGAAGTAGGCACACTCAAAGACCAGAGGACCTCGGTCTCAGCTGTCGGCCTCGGGGCTTGGGTTTCTTAGTTCCTGCTGCTTGGGGAGGGGCTGCTCGATGGAGAGCCTCGTCACTTAGCATCATGGCTGCTCAGACGTGATACCCCTGAGTCGTGTAATTTACATTTCATGCACAATTGAAGCAGCTAATGGTGTCATTCTTCAAGGGGGGTACAAGTTGTCATAATGTTAATTACATTGCAGGCATGCTCCCTCTCCTTTGTCCCCAAGTGCTCCATTGGAAGTTCCCAGGTAGCAGTCGAGTGGGTGTCCAAGAGAGTGGCTTTGGCTCTCTCCAAGGTGTCATGGCTGAGGAGTGGTTACAAGGCCAAGAATTCTTTCTCTGATTTCGTTGTGGGTGTGTTGGTGCAGTGCGAGTAGAGGTGGCAGCTAAAACAGCCTAGTGATCTCCCCATCCTTTTCTCCCCTGCTTGTGTGCAATCGGGCAGGGCTGGAGGGTGCCTGTTCAACGCTCAAGCTAATTTTGCTTGATAGGGGACAGTGGAGATGATGTGTAGGGAAAAGGAGGCAAAATCCAAGCACTCTTAGTCCAGATATCAGCAGACGGTAGAGCTAAGCCTGTAGTCTCTGAGGCTGGTCTGCTGGGATTAAATTCCAGCTCTCCCTTGGATAACCTGGTTACCCCTGGGCCAGATGGCTTCACCTCTCTGTGCATTCGTGTTCTCACCTATAGATGGAAGCTGATGCACTACCAATGGGTCAGTCGATTCCAACTCATAGTGAGCCTGGAGTACAGAGTGGAACCATTCTATAGGCGTTCCCATAGGCTGTGACTGATACTGGAGCAAATTGACGCATCATTCTCATGGGAAGCTACTGAGGGCTTCGCTGAGCTAGTGGTAAATAGTCAAGGGCTTCTCTACTGCCCCGCCAGCGCTCCTCTTAAAGGGGTTGCAAAAGTCACCAAAACCCCACTTCTCTAGAGTTCATTCAGACTCATAGCAACTCAGCAGGATAAAGTAATAACTGTCCCTGCAGACGTCCGACCCTGAAAATCTTTATGACCTCAGACAGCCCCATCTTGATTCCGAAGAACAGTTGGTGGGTTTGAACCACCGACCTTCTGGTTAGCAGTTCTAATGCTTCACCCACACCACCACCCGTGGGATGAAATGAGTGAATGTACATGCAATGCTTAGGATACTTGTACATAACATGCACTTAGTAATTGTGAGCTATTGTGGTAGGAGGGGAGTCCAAAAACCAAGCCAAACTCACTGCCATCGAATCCACTCTGACTCCTCATGACCTGAGTTCTACCCTATAGGACAGGGTCCAACTGCTCCTGTGGGTATTTGAGATTGTAACTTTATAGGATTGGAAAGTTTCATGTTTTTCGCTGAGAGTGGCTGGTGGTTTTGAACTATTGGCTTTGGGATTAGCAGCCCAATATGTAATCACCCACACCATTATTAAATGTGAGCTACGAGTTTCTGACATTTTCTGTGAGGTGGTAGAAGTATATGTAATTCCTATATTTAAAGAAGGTAAATCTACTGAAACAGAACAATTGCTATGGCTTTCCAAAGAGAGGATAGATGTCAGTTTTAAGGATATATAGAGCTGTGAGTCATCCCTGGAGAGTACAAATGGTTAAAACACTTGGCCATTTTAACAGAAACTGAGGAGGTTCAAGCGCACCCAGAAATACCTTGGAAGAAAAGCCTGGCCATCTGTTTCTGAAAGGTTATGCCCATTGAAAGTCCTATGACTCACCATGAATCGCAATCAACTCAGTGTCAAATTGTCATTTTAAATTTCAAGATGGTTCCTGGGCTGAAAGAAAACATTCTAAGTTGTCTATTGAAGAGGAGGTTTGTGGGAGCACCTGGCCCA
This sequence comes from Tenrec ecaudatus, assembly GCF_050624435.1. Taxonomy (NCBI): domain Eukaryota; kingdom Metazoa; phylum Chordata; class Mammalia; order Afrosoricida; family Tenrecidae; genus Tenrec; species Tenrec ecaudatus. Next base: position 1,738,831 of record NW_027457645.1, on the reverse strand, counting down.
TTCAAACACAACTGATGAGGAACCTCGGTGGGGCCACTGTACACAGACCAGGCCATGCTTTCTCCACATCTGGTTCTGTTGGATGCTGTCAAGTTGGTTTCAACTCGTGGCGACTCTACATACAACCGAAAGAAATACTGCCTGCTCCTGTGCCAGCCTCACAATTGTTATGTTTTAGTGTGTTGTTGTAGAAACTGTGTCCATCCATCTTGGTGAGGGTCCTCCCCTTTTGGGTGCCCCTTTTACCAAGCATGATGGCCTTTTCCATGATGTTGCTCCTCATAGCTCCTGATGCCCAAGGATGTGAGATAAAGTCTAGCCATCCTTGCCTCTAAGGAGCAATCTGGATACACTTCTTTCAAGACAGATCTTGCTCCTCAACTGAAATTCTTGCAGAGAGAGTGAAAACACACCTGATTTTCCTAGAGTCTCGTTTCCCAAAGTGGGCAACACCACCCACCTACTGGGCACAGAAAAATCCAGAGATCTACAAAGCAGATATCTACATTTTATCCTGGATGGTGGGCTATAGTACAAAATTCTTTCATTGCTGGGGGGTCCTGAGTAATTTCTTTTTCTGAAAAGAGGGCAGTAGGCAGAATAATTTTGGGAACCTTTGGTCTGGAGCAGGAGCTGGAAACCTGATTTTCTGCCAAGGACCATGTGGTGATTTATAACATCATTCATGGGGCCATACAGGTCAAATATTTAATGAACTCACCCCTAAGGTGATGGCTACAAATGCTTCTCGTTGTTGAGATGTGTGATGCTGGCAGCTATTGATTATTTGGGGGGCCCTATACAGCCCTCGGGCCATACGTTGGTCTAAGGTAGTGGATCTCAACCAGTGGGTCATGACACCTTTGGGGGTCCAATGACACTCTCACAGGGTTTGCCTGGTTCATCGCAGTAGCACAATTACAGTGATGAATTAGCAATGAAATAACTTTTATGATCAGGGTAAACACAACCTGAGGAACTGTATGAAAGAATCATGGCATTCAGAAGGTTGAGAAACACTTGTCTAGGGAAAGGTTGGGATCTCCATGTAGACTACACATGAACTTCATAGGCAGTCAGGCAGCGTATCACTTGGGTTTCATTGGAGAGGAAAGACCTGTTGATCATGTCTCAAGGACAAACAAATCTGGAAGGAAATGTTATTGTGGATGAAAACAAAACAAAAAACAAACTTTTGAAAGATTTCTGTATTCTAGAGATGAATTGCAATCAAGAAAATTAAATGATATCTCTGAGGGTTCCAGCAGAAAAAAAAATGCCGAAGGTTTAATTAAAGAGAGTTTAATGAAGACTATTCACAATGGTGGGGATGGGCTTAAGAAAGCAAACAAAAGATAAGGAGGCCTCGAGGGTCTAACAAGAGCATAAAGCTGTTGCCACCTGTCCTATGGAATTTTCTCTTCAGCTCTTTGACTTTGTCATTTCTTCTCATTGTCATAGCTACTCTATGATATAGAACAATTCTGACTCATAGGAATTTGATACTACTGTCCTCTCCCAATTTCCTTTATTTTCCAACTTCATGTGTGTTAAAATATGCAGTATTGCATCAGATTTCCTATGCTCTAAACCAGTGGTTCTCAACCTTCCTAATTCCTTGGCACTATAATGAAGTTCCTGATGTTGTGGTGAACATCCATTCGTAAAATTATTTTCGTTGCTACTTCATAACTGTAATTTTGCTACTATGAAGAAGAGACCGACCCCTGTGAATGGGTATCTCAACCCCCAAAGAGGTCCCGATCCACAGGTTGAGAACCGCTGCTCTAAACTAAGAGGTGTTTCTTTAAGATGTAGTTCAGTATATTGTTAGACGCCCAAGTCCTGTTGTTGTTGTTAAGTGCCGTCGAGTGGATTTTGGCTCACAGCAACTCTATGTACAATGTACCGAAACGCTGCCCCATTAGTGCATTCCTCACAGTGGTTCTTTGCTTGCGCTCATTGTTGCAGCCACTGAGCTATTCCAAATTGTAGGGGCTGCCTCTCCTTTGCTGCCCTTCTACTCTACCAATATCTGTGTCTTCCTCTAGGACAGTGCTTCTCAACCTTCCTAAATCCACGACACTTTCATACAGTTTCCTTTGTAGTGGTAGACCCCAATCATAAAATTATATTCTTTGCTACTTCGTAACTCTCGTTTTGTTACAAGTTATGAATAGTGCAACCCTGTAAAGGGTTCGTCTAAGCCCCAAAGGGGTCACGACCCACATGGTGAGAACCGCTACTCTAAATTGAGAGGAGTCTCTCTTAAGGTGTATTTCACCATACTGTTAGAAGCTCAAGTCCATTTGTTGTTGTTGTTAGGTGCCGTCGAGTGGGTATGTCTCATAGCAACTCTACGCACAATATAATGAAACGCCGCCCTGTCCTGTGACATCCTCACAGTGGTTCTCTGCTTGCGCTCATTGTTGCAGCCACTGTGCTAATGCATCTTGTTGGGGACTGCCTCTCTTTTCCTGCCCTTTCATATCAAGATTTGGGACTTCCTCTACAGCAGTGGTTCTCAACTTTCCTAATGCCATGATATTTTCATACCGATTCTCATTTAGTGGTGACACCCCCAACCATAAAATGATTTAATTGCAGCTTCATAACTGTAATTTTGTTACTGTTTTGAGTCACGACACCCCTGTGAAATTTTCATTCCATATCCACAAAGGGGTCGCGACACACAGGTGAAGATCCCCTGCTCTAAACTAAGAGGAGATTCTCTTAAGATAGAATTCAGCATACTGGTAGATGCACAAGTTCTGTTGTTATTGGTGTTAGGTACCATCGAGTGGGTTTTGGCTCATAGTAACTCTATGCACAATATAATGAAACGCTTTCCCATCCTATGCCATCCTCACAGTGCTTCTTTTGCTTGTGCGCATTGTTGCAGCCACTGTGCTAATCCAACTTTTGGGTAGCTGCCTCTTTTTTGTGGCCTTTCTACTGTACCAAGACTTGTGTCTTCCTCTAGGGCAGTGGTTGTCAAATTTCCTAATGCCATGACCCTTTCATACAGTTCCTCATGTAGTGGTGACCCCCATCATAATATTATTGTTACTTCGTAACTGTAATTTTCCTACAGTTATGAATCATTTCACATCTGTGAAAGGGTCATTCGATCGCCAAAAGTGGTCGCGAACCACAGGTTAAAAACCGCTGGTGTAAACTAAGAGGAGTTTCTCTTAATATCTACTTCACCCTATTGTCAGGAGCACAAATCCTATAGTTATTGTTAGATTCTGTTGTGTAGCTTTCGACGCCTAGCAACTCTAAGTACAATATGATGGAAAGGTGTCCTGTCCTGCGCCATCCTCCCAGTGGTTCTTTTGCTTGCGTGGATTGTTGCAGCCACTGTTGTATTCCATCGTGCTGTGGGCTGCCTCTTTTTGCTGCCCTTCTACTGTACCCAGATCTATGTCTCCCTCTAGGGCAGTGGTTCTCAACCTTCCTAATGTCATGATTCTTTCACACCACTCCTCATGTACTAGTGACCCCCCCAATCATAAAATAATTTTCCTTGTTACTCCATAACTATGAATTTGCTATTGTTATGAATCAGGTCACCCATGTGAAATGCTCATTGTTCCCTCCTAAGACGTTGTGACCCACAGTTAGAGACCTGTTACTCTATACTAAGAGTTTCTTTTAAAGTCTTCTTCAGCATATTGTTAGAGGCACAAATCCTGTTGTTTGGTGCCTTCGAATGGGTTTAGGCTCATACCAACTCTATGCACCATGTAATGAAATGCTTTCCCGTCCTGTGCCTTCCATACAGTGGTTCTTTTGCCCACACTCATTTTTTGCAGCCACTGTGCTAATCCATCTTGTTGGGCACTGCCTCTCTTTTCATGCCCTTCCGTACCAAGATATGTGTTTCCTCTAGAGCAGTGGTTCTCAACTTTCCAAATGCCACAACCACTTCACACCATTCCTCGTGTAGTGGTGACATCCAACCATAAAATATTTTCATTGCTACATCATAATTGTAATTTTGCTTCTGTTATGGATCAGGCCACCCATGTGAAAGGTTCGTTAGTCTCCTCAAAGGTGTCTCGACACACAGTGTGAGAACCAATGGTCTAAACGAATAGGAGTTTCTCTTAAGGTCTACTTCAGAATATTCTTAGAAGCCCAAGTTCTTTTTATTAGTGTTTGGTGCCTTTGAGTGTGTGTTGGCTCATACCAACTGTATGCACAATATAATGAAACTCGGCCCCATCTCGTGCCATCCTCACTGTGGTCCTTTGCTTGCGCTCACTGCTGCATCAATTCCATTTGTAGGGGCTGCCTGACTTTTGCAGCCCTTCTGCTGTACCAACATTTGTGTCTTCCTCTAGGACAATGTTTCTCATACATCCTAATTCTGCGGCCCTTTCGTACAGTTCCCAATGTAGTGGTGGACCCCAATCATAAAATTATATTCATTGATATTTCATAACTGTACTTTTGCCACTGTTATGAATCAGGCCATCACTGTGAAGGGGTGTTTGGAAACACCCCCCACCTGAAAGTGTTCACGACCCAATATTGAGAACCCTGCTGTAAACTAAGAAGAGTTGCTCTTAAGAGTTACTTCAGCATATTGTTAAACACACAAGCCCTGTTGTTATTGTTGTTAAGTTCTGCGGAGGGGGGTTTGGCTCATCGCATCTCTATGCACAATATCATGAAATGCTTCCCAGACCTGTGCCATCCTGTCAGTGGTTGTTTGCTAGTGCTCATTGTTGGAGCCATATTTGGGGGGGGGCTGGCTATTTTTTGTTGCCCTTCTACTCTACCAAGATTTGTGTCTTCCTTTAGGGCAGTGGTTCTCAACCTTCCTAATGCCACATTTTCATACCGTTCCTCATATAGTGCTGACTGCCAAATCATAAAATTATTTTCATTGCAACTTTGTAACTCTAATTTTTCTACTGTTATGACTGGGCGACCACTATGAAAGGTTCATTCATCCCCCAACAGGGCTCGTGACCCAAAAGTTGAGAACAGCTGCACTAAACTAATAGGAGTTTCTCTTAAGGTCTACTTCAGCACATTATAAGAAACACAAGTCCTGTTGTTTTGTTGTCAGGTGCAGTCGAGTGGGTTTTGACTCATAGCTACTCTATGCTCCATATAATGTAACGCTGCCCCATTTTGTGCCATCCTCAGAGTGTTCCCTTAGCTTGAGCTCATTGCTGCAGCCACTATGCTATTCCATCTATTTGGGGGCTGACTCTATATTGCGGCCCTTCAACTGTATCAAGACTTGTGTCTTCCTGTAGGACTGTGGTTTTCAGCAATCCTAATGCCACGACCCTTTCATACAGTGCCTCGTGTAGTAATGACCCCCCAACCAAAAAAATTGTACTGTTGCTACTTCATAACTGTAATTTTGCTACTGTTACGTATCTGGCCACGCCTATGGGAGGGTCATTCGAACACCCACAAAGGATTTACCACTCAACTCACAAGTTGAGAATGGCTGCTCTAAACTAAGAGCAGTTTCTCTCAAGGATTAGTTGAGCATACTGTTAGATGTATGATTCCTCCTGTTATTGTTGTTCAGGCCGTGGAGAGGGTTTGGGCTGATAGCAACCCTGTGCACAATATAATAACGGCCTGCCCAGTCTTGCATCATTCTCACGGTGGTTCTTTGCTTGCGCTCATTGTTGCAGCCACTGTGCAAATCCGTCTTGTAGGGACTTCCTCTCTTCTGCTGCCCTTCTACTGTACTTGCGTCTTCCTCTAGGGCAGTGTTTCTCATGCTTCCTATTTCTACGACCTTTCCATACACTTCCCAATGTGTAGTGGTGGTCCCCAAAGCAAAAAGGTTTTTTTCTACTGTTATTCCATAACTGTAATTTTGCAAGTCTTATGAATCTAGTCACCCTGTGAAAGGGTTGTTCAACCAACCAAAGTGGTCACAAATCACAGGTTGAGAACCGCTGTTCTAAATTAAGAGGAGTTTCTCCTGTGGTCTAGCTCAGTATATTATTACACGCACGAGTCCTGTTCTTATTGTTGTTAGGGGCTGTCGAGTGGGTTTGGCTCAAAGTTGGCTCATAACAACTCTATGCACAGTATCATGAAACACTGTTCCATCCTCTAACACCCTCACACTTTTCTTTTGTTTTCACTCATTGTTGCAGTCTCTGTGCTAATCCATCTTTTGGGGGACTGACTCTCATTTGCTGACACTCTACTGAACCCAGATTTGTGTCTTCCTCTAGGGCAGTGGTTCTCAAACTTCCTAATGCACGACTCTTTCACACCATTCCTCCTGTATTGGTGACCTCCCCCCCCCCAATCATAAAATTACTTTCCTTGTTACTTTATAACTAAAATTATGCTACTGTTATGAATCAGGCCACCATGTGATATAGTCATTCTCCCCCCCACCCCCCAAAAGGCATCACGACCCACAGTTTGAGAACTGCTATTCTACACTAAGAGGAGTTTCTTTTTAAGGTATGTTTCAGCATATTGTTAGAAGCACAAATCCTGTTCTTGTTTTTGGCTGCCTTCGAGTGGGTTTTGGCTCATAACAACCCTATGCACAATGTAATGAAACGTTGTCCTGCCCTGTGCATCCTCACGATGATTCTGCTGTTTGGGCTCATTGTTGCGGCCACTGTGGTAATCCAGCTTGTTAGGGACTACCTCTCTTTTCCTGCCCTTCCATACCAAGATTTGTGTCTTCCTCAAGAATAGTGGTTCTCAACTTTCTGAATGCCACTACTATTTCATACCAGTCCTCATGTAGTGGTGACTCCCCAACCATAAAATATTTTCATTGCTACATCATAACTGTAATTTCGCTTCTGTTATGGATCAGGCCACCCATGTGAAAGGTTCATTAGTCTTCTAAAGGCACTGTGACACAGTTTGAGAACCACTGGTCTAAACTAAGGGGAGTTTCTCTTAAGGTCTACTTCAGCATATTCATAGACGCACAGTCCTGTTGTTATTGTTTGGTGCCTTTGAGTGTGTGCTGGCTCATAGCAACTCTATACACAATATAATGAAACGTGACCCCGTCTCGTGCCATCCTCACAGTGGTTATTTTGCTTGTTGTCATTGTTGCAGCCATGGGCTAATCCAACTTTTGGGGGGCTGCCTCTCTTTTGCTGCCCCTCTACTGCCCTTTCATTCATTTCCTCATGTAGTGATGAACCCCCAATCATAAAATTATTTTCATTGCTACTTCATAACTTTAATTTTGCTACAGTTATGAATCAGGCCTCCACTGTGAAAGGGTCATTTGACCCCCCCCCCCAAAGGGCTCGTGACCCACAGGTTGAGAACCACTGCTCTAAACTAAGAGGAGTTTCTCTTAGGATCTACAGCACCATATTGTGAAAAGCATGAGTCCTACAGTGATTGTTGTTAGGTGTTGCCCAGTGGGTTTCCATTCTCAGCAACTCTACGCACAAGATAATGAAACGCTGCCCCGTCCTGTGCCATCCTCACAGTGGTTTCTTGTCTGCACTCATTGTTGCAGCCACTGCGCTAATCTATCATCTGGGGGTCTGCCTCTCATTTGCTGCCTTTCTGCTCTGCCAAGATTTCTGTCTTGCTCGAAGACAGTGGCTCTCAACCTTCCTATAATGCCACAGGCCTTTTATACCACTCCTCATGTAGTGGGTACAATCCCAGTCATAAATTTATCGTCATTGCTACTTCATAACTGTAATGTAGCTACTGCTATGAATTGGGCCAGCCCTGTGCAAGGGTAGTTCATCACCCTAGTGGAGTCATGACCCACAGGTTGAGAATCTCTGCTCCAAACCATGAAGAATGTCTCTTAAGATATATTTCAGCACATTGTTAGAAGCAAAAGTCCTGTTGTTATTGTATTTAGGTGCCTTCAAGTGGGTTTTGGCTCATAGCAACCCTATGCAAAATATAACGAAACGCTCGCCCATCCTGTGCATTGCTCACAGTGGTTCTTTGCTTGTGCTGGTTGTTGCAGCCACTGAGCTATTCCAACTTGGAGGGGCTGCCTCTCCTTTGCTGCCCTTCTACTCTACCAACATTTGTGTCTTCCTCTAGGACAGTGGTTCTCAATCTTCCTAAATCTACGACCCTTTCATGCAGTTCCCAAAATAGTGGTGGACCCCCAATCATACAAAATTTTCGCTGATATTTCATAACTGTAATTTTGCTAATCTTATGAATCAGGCAACCCTTGTGAAAGGGTCATTCAACCCACTCACTCCCCAAAAGGGTTCGTGATTCATAGGCTGAGAACCCTGCACTAAACTAAGAGGAGTTTCTCTTAAGATCTACGTCAGCATATTGTTAGAAGCTCAAGTTCTTTTTGTGTTGCTGTTAGTTGCCGTCGAGTGGGTTTTGACTCTCAGCAACTCTACGCACAATATAATGAAACGCTGCCCCGTCCTGTGCCGTCCTCACAGTGGTTCGTTGATGGCACTCATTGTTGCAGCCACTGAGCTATTCCATCTTGTAGGGTCTGCCTCTCACTTGCTGCCCTTCTGCAGTACCACGTTTTGTGTATTCCTCTCAGGCAGTGTTTCTGAACCTTCTTAATGGCATGGCTCCTTTATACAATTCTTAATGTAGTGGTGATCCTCCAACAGTAAATTTTTTTCATTGTTACTCCATTACTGTGATTTCACTACTGTTATGAATTGGGCAACACCTGTGAGAGGGGGTCGCGACCCACAAGTTAAGAACCACTGCTCTAAATTTAGAGGAGTTTCTCTTAAGATCTAGTTCAGCATATTGTTAGAAGTACACGTCCTGTAGTTATTGTCATTAAGTTCCGTCGAGTGGGTTTTGACTCTTAGCAACTCTATGCACAATATAATGAAACGCTGCCCTGCCCTTAGCCACCCTCACCGTGCTTGTGTGCTTGGCCTCAGTGTTGCAGCCACTGTGCTAATCCAACTTGTTGGAGACTGCCGCTCTCTTCCTTCCCTTCTGTACCAGATTTGTGTCTTGCCCTAGGGAAGTGGTTCTCAACCTTCCTAATGGCACGACTCTTTCATACCATTCCTCATGTAGTGGTGATTGCCAAATCATGAAATTATTTTCATTGCTACATCATAACTCTAATTTTTCCACTTTAATGAACGGTCCACTGCCGTGAAAGCGTCATTCATCCCCCAAAAGGGGTCACGACCCTCAGTTTGAGGCCCGATGCGCTAAACTCATAGGAGATTCTCTTAAGGTCTACTTAGGTACATTGTTAGAAAAACAAGTCCTGTTTTATTTCTTGTGGGTTTTGCTCATAGCAACTCTATGTCAATATAATGAAACACTGTCCTGTCTTGTGCCATCCTTGCAGTGTTTCTTTGGCTTGTGTTTATTGTTGCAGCCACTGTGCTATCCCATCTATATTGGGGCTGAGTCTATTTTCTTGCCCTTCAACTGTATCAAGTATTGAGTCTTCCTCTTGGACAGTGGTTTTCAACATTCTTACTCACGACCCTTTCATCCAGTTCCTCATGTAGTCGTGACCAACCAACCATACAATTATTTTTGTTGCTACATCATAGCTGTAATTTTGCTACTGCTATAATTCAGGCCACCCCATGAAAGGGCTGTTTGACCCCCTAAGTAGACACGACCCACAGGTCGAGAGCCGCTGCTCTAAACGAAGGGGAGATTCTCTTAAGGTCTTCTTCAGCATATTGTTAGAAGCACAAGTCCTGTTGTTACTGTTGTTGGGTGCAGTCTAGTGGGTTTGGCTCATAGCCACTCTCTGCACAATATAATGAAACTCTGGGGGTCTTAAAGGCTTGAAGGCAAACAGGCTGAAATCTAGCTCAGAAGCAACAAAGCCCACAGAGAAGAAGCACACAAGCCGAAGTGAGCACGAGGTGTTGAAGGGATCAGGTAGCAGAAACCAAAGAACAAAAACCATCATTGTGTGATCACCTTCCCCACATAAACGCTGAAGATGAATGTGTGCATAAGTATGTGTGGTGAAGAAGGCTGATGGTGGCCGGCTATCAAGCGATATAGCATCCCGAGTCTTAGAGGCTTGAAAGTAAACAAGCTGGCCCAGAAGCAACAAAGCCCACATGGAAGCATCACACCAAAATGTGTGATCATGAAGGGCTGAGGGGACCAGTTTTCAAGCAACAAAGGCGGGAGGTGGGATTATATCATCGTGAATGAGGCGAGTGCATGACGGGGAACCAATGCCCACCTGTAGACAACTGGACATCCCTTGCGGAGGGGTAGTGGGAAGGAGATGAGTCACTCAGGGTTCAGTGTAGCAATAATGAAACTCACAACCTTCCTCTAGTTATTAAACGCTTCCTCCCCTCACATCTCATGATCCCAATTCTACCTTGCAAACCTGGTTAGACCAGAAGATACACAGCGGTACAGACGGGAACTGGAAACACAGGGAATCCAGGACAGATGAACCCCCCAGGACCAGCGGTGAGAGTGGCGATACTGGGAGGGAAGTGGGTATAGAAATGGGAAACCGATCACAAGGATCTACATATAACTTCCCCCCTGGGAGATGGGCAACAGAAAATTGGGTGATGGGAGACGCCGCGCAGTGTAAGATAAGAGAAAATAATAATGTATAAATTATTAAGGGTTCATGAGGGAAGAGGAGCAGGGTGAGAAGGGGATAGGGGAAAGGGGAAATGAGCTGATTCCAGGAACCCAAGCAGAAAGCAAATTTTGAGAATGATGAAGGCAACGAATGTATAAGTGTGCTTTACACAATTGGTGTATGTATGGATTGTGATGAGTTGTATGAGCCCCAATAAAATGATTCTAAAATAGAAAAAGAAAGAAATGTCTATCAATGAATGAAGGCAACATATGTACAAAATGCCTGATGCAATCAATATGGATTGCAACAAAAGTTGTAAGAGTCTCCAATAAAAGATTTTTAATAAAAATGTATATATAATAAATATTTTCCTAACTTATATAAATGATTAATAAGAATAAAATTAAGCAGCCTGGGTTTTTTATAGGAAAAAATGATAAAAGAACAAATGAGAGATTCAGCAGGAAGCAATGGACAGGAAAATATTATAAGGAAAGTTTTCTCTTATGTGCATTGTACATTCTCTTACATGACAACAATCAGAATATGCCGTAAGAACCTCAGACCAAATACTAGAATAAAACAGAGGAAAAAAATCCCAACCCTTCAATAAAATGCTATATGCTTTCTATGATTTTCACAAAAGTTCAAATTCTTTAACAAAATATTTTCTTCATTCACATTTTTAATTATGCATAAATTTATGTCTACTTGCATTACATCTCATAAAAAGGCATAAGAATTGTTTTTGCACTGTTTAAAACTAAATAGAAGATAGTGAAGGTGAAAAAATAGCTTTCGTGAATGTTGCTTTGAAATACAAATGGCATTGTCCTAAGAAATATAAATGAGTTAATTTTTTTAAATCATTTTATTAGGGGCACATACAACTCTTATCACAATCCATACATACATCAGTTGTGTAAAGCACATCCGTACATTCATTGCCCTCATCATTCTCAAAACATTTGCTCTCCACTTAAGGCCTTGGCATCATGTCCTCATTTTTCTCCGCCCTCCCTGTTCCCCCCTCACTCATGAACCCTTGATAATTTGTCAGATCTTACATATTTTGTCTCCCTTCACCCACTTTTCTGTTGTCCATCCCCCAGGGAGGAAGTTATATGTAGATCCTTGTAACTGAGGTCTCAGAGCAGCTGGGTGTGATGCAGGGGAGGCTCTGGAAGCAGCTGAAGACACTGTGGGAGTTGGCAGCCCAACAGTGAGGGTCACTGCATCCGGGGGTACGAGAAAACTGGCTGGGGTTGCTTATTCCCCTAGATGCTACCCCTGCCTTGAAGAGAACCGTGACAGAGGCCTGTAGACATGTGTCAGGAAAAGATGAGTCCTTCACTGTTTCCTCTTCCCACAAACCTTTGAGGAGAGCCTGCAGGGCAGGGGCTCGGCTCCCTGGATCCAGTCACCTGCCCTTCCCCACAGCCACACCCTCGCCAGCCCCAACTCCCCCTGCCCTGGGTTTGCTTCTTGAATCCAGAGGAGCAGCCTGGGCAAAGACCATGAAGAACCTTGTCCTTCAGGCAGCCCCTTTGATTGGGTCCCTTGTCCTGCAGAGTGTGGACACATGCACACTAACTGTTGGGGGGCTCAGGCTGTCACCACAGGGGCCAGGATCTGAAGAGGATGCTGGCACTGCAGGGCTTCCTGAGGGAAGCCGAGGACTTGCAGAGCTGGCTGAGCAGCCAGCAGCTGGTGGCCAGAGGAGAGAGGACTATGAGCACACCCTAGTGAGGAAGGGGCTAGGGGCAAGGAAGGTGCCCTGGAGCCGAAGGAAGACGGGTGGTGGAGGGGGGGCTGCATGCACAAGGGACTGATGGGGAACATCAGTCTGGACTGAGGACAGCTGTGGCTTCCTATTCCCCTCTCTGCGTAGAGGGGCAAGTTCTGTGGCTGTCCAGTCTTGCCCTGCCCAGTCACTCACTGAGGTGTCTCACAACCACACCAGCCAGTGTCCCCTGGGACCCTTCTCCTCTCTTCTCAGCTCCTCTTAACCAAGTTTGCAATGTTTCAGCACCAAGTGAAGATGGGTGGCCACCAGGGGGCAGCCTGCCCCACTAGCGGAGAGCCTGCTGGAGTGGCGGCCCAGCACTGCCCCCAGGGCCCAGCAGTGGTGACAGGACCTACAGTGAGTACCAGCAGCCTGGAGCAGGGGTGAGTTTGGGGGAGGTGCTGGGCATGGGCTGGACGGGCTTCCAGGGAGACCCTTGATGTGCTGCAGCTCTGCCAAACCCCTGAGAGGTGAACTGGCTTTCTGTGTGCCCACATTGGGGGCCCGGGCCACGTGTTCCAGGGAGCAACTTGTGCAGCCTGGAGTTGGGACCCCTTACTTAAGCTGAGAGGCCATGTCAGACGACCTTCAGCAAAGCTCAGCCTTTGAGTTCTGGGCTTCTGGCTTCAGGGCACTGTGAGGGCAGCTGCTGGTTCTGGCCCAGCTGCAAGCAGCCTGGCTGTACCTGGCCCTTCTGGGGACTCCAGATAGCACTGGGGAAACTGGGTGCACCGAGAGGCTGGGTTACTTGCTAGAGACCACAGCTAATTAGCAGTGAAGTTGAGACGCGATATGGCCCTCACCATAAAAAGGAAGTGTTTTCTGCCCTGGTGACCCTTGGCCTTCCCTGAGGTCAAGGGTGACCATAGCAGCCACATGAAGAGTGTCAGAAGCAGGGCACAGTGACTGCCTCAACCTCCCCACTCTCCCCTGCCGGGGCTCTTCCAGTCTTGGCCTAGTGCCTCTATTGCTGGGGAGCAGGCTGGAGAGTACCCCACCCCTGCAGGCCCCACAACCTTCCTAGCAGTGCCAGCGGATCTGAGAAGGCACAGTCTGGCACTGTGTGACCAGGCTACCTGGAAATGATCCCATTGAAGATCTGGAGAGCAGACCGATTGTTTTCCTTTGATTGTGTTACAGACACCTTACAGGAGGGAAGGACGTTTATAGATCACTGTCTACAGTTTCTGACCTTCAAAGCACTCAAATCATTGCCATCGAGTCGATTTCTATCATCGAGGCCCTGTAGGACAGCACACGACGGCCCGTGCGTCTCTGAGGCTGTCACTACGGGAGCAGACAGCCGAGCCGCGTCTTTCTGATGGGTTTCAGACCACTGACCTTGCCATGAGCAGCAGCCCAGGGCATGCCTTTTTCTGACCTTAGGTTTGACTCAAATATATATATATATGTATATATATATATATATATAATGCACATATATATGAATTTTAATATAGAGGGTTTTGTTTTAAGTGGAAACATGCAGAGCAGTTTAACAATTTCTACACATTTTGTTTGCAGCTCTCATAATATAACACAGCACTCTTCTTGCCTTCTCCCTGGCCCCTCCCTCCCTCCTGAACTTTGAGGGCAAATGCTCCCCTTTGCTCTGGGAAGCACTTGCCTCAGAGGTGCCATGTGTTCACTTTATCAGCTCGACTGTTGCTTGGGCAGGGGTGATTCCCGGAGCTGCGCTCTGTTTTGGATTTGAAGGGCCTTGGTCTCGGGGTTCCAGCAGTCCCTGTCAAACTTGTAATGCCCTCTTCATGAAGTCACCTTCCATTGGCTTTCAAGCTGTGCACAAGTTGCCAGTTTGAGCTCAACCAGAGCAGTTTGAGGGGGTGGCTGGGCACCATCTAACTCTCCTGGTCTCCAGGACAAGGATGGAGGGCTATGGTGTTGGTGGTCCGTTAGTCCTGTGGACTGCTTTGCTTCAGTTTTTGATTCTCTTCACTCGTCAACTCCAGATGGGGAGAGAGGGGATCCTAGTTGCTAGAGGTGGCTTTGCAATGGAGACAAACATTTTATACTAAAGTGAGATTCTTACGTGACATTTGCGTGACTGCAGCAGCCCCTGCTCATCTTCCTCCGTACTCACCCTAGCTGACCACCTTCCTGCCTCAGAGGATGGAGCACTCCATCTGCCCGTCCACCCTCAGGTCCTCACTTTCAGTCCCACAGGATCCTGTGGTATCAATCCCCCCCTATCAGCCCCACCCCCAGCCTACACAAGGATAACAAACCCTTGCTCCACTCAGATTCTCTGTAGCTAGTGTCACCACCCTGTGTTCCTCAGAGTGTGCTCTGCACCCATGAGATTATTGATTGGTTTCCACCCATAGTGACCCTGTGTGTCCCACAGGGCTTGCTCTGGGGGCAACTCTCACAGGGCGAAACCAGGAAGAGGAGGGGAGGGAGCAGTTGGGCAGAAGAAGCTGTGATGGACCCCACAGAGCCAGACTGCCCATGGAGGACAGGACCCTGTGGCTGTTTCCCCGAAGGTGTGCCCCTCAGGGCAGATCAATGCTCTGGAGACCCCACCGCAGGTGGAGGCCCCTCGACCCCTCTTCAGTCCCGCACTCCACACCCTCACCTACATTTGGAGCTGGGTGAGCTTCTCCTCCTGGGCCACCAGCTGCCTTTCCAAGTCCTGGTGCCAGGCATGTGGCCCTCTAAGGGGCGGATCCCTGCTCACCCCACAGTCAGGGTCTAGCAGGAGGTCCTCTCAGGAGGCCAGCCAGACCGCAGCCTGACCCAGCATTCACCGCAGCTCCTCTTAGTCCTGGTTCACCTGGCAGTGGTCCTGGTGAAGGGCCCAGGCCATCCGGAGCTCCTGCAGCTGCCTGTCCAGTTCCCGGAGACACTGTGACCTGGAGGGCAGAGGGCTGTTGCGAGGGGCGCAGGGTGTCGCCTGGGTGGGATAGGGCTGGGTTACCGTGGAGCAGGGAGCAGCAGGAAAGGGAGCTCTGGCCACGCACCACCCTGGCCCTAGACCTCAGCGCGCACATCTCTGGGGTCATGATGTAGCTGGTGTCCAGCAGCTGCTACCCCGCCGGCCGCACTGCCTGGGCTCTCAGGCAGAGCTCCTGCCCCAGTGTCTTCTTGGCCCCAGCTGGCCCTTCTGAGGATATAGACTAGCGCCTGCTTCTCTTGAGCCTGAGTGCTGGGTGGGGGACAGGGCATGGGAACAGGTCTCAGGGCCAGAGGGCAGAACAGGGAGGAGGCAGGGAAGAGCTGGGTGCCCCCACCCGCATGGGACAGAGCGAGCCCCCATCCAGGTGGGGTGGCACATACAGCAGTTCCTGGCAGTGCCTGAGGAAGGCGTGGCCATGGGCTACCCACTCCAGCTGCTGGCCCTGCTCCCAGGCCTTCATGTTCAGGTGGCCCAGGCCTCCAGCACCTCAGCCAGCTGCTCGGCCAGGCCCTCCTGGACCGCAGGGTGTACTTGGATGGCCTCCATCCGAATCTGAACCACCACCTCGTCCACAGCCACCAGCTCCCTCTGCAGCTGGCAGAGAGCAGGCTGAATGCTCCTCAACCCAGGACTCTGCAGGCCATCCTGGCTGTACCCCAGCCTAGGTCAAACCCAGGCCCGTCACCCCCAATACCAGAGGGAGAAGGGGCGGGCTGCAGTCCTGCCTGGGGTCAGCTGGGGGTGAGGGTTCCTCATCCATCCATTGCCTACAGAAGAGGGGTTCTTGCGGGGGGGAGGGACTGGGGCCCTCCCCTGCAGGATGCGGTGCTGGCGCTTCAGGACCTCCACAGACACCAGGTCGTGGCCAAGGACAGCACCCTCCACCAGGACCTCCTTCTGCATGTGGCCCCACAGCTCGAGCGCCGCCTTGTGGAAGTCGAGGGCACAGCGGGAAGGAGGGCCAGCAACTTTCTCCCTTAGAACAGGGCCACCTCCTTTTGAGCAAAGACTGTGGCTTGGGGATTTGTGGGGCTTTAACACGGAGGGAAATAGGACGAAGACTCTATTCCCTAACTTATAACAGGGAGAAT